>NC_089532.1:13691633-13991633 GCF_963924715.1 Thunnus thynnus
AGCTCACAATCATTATAAAAGTCATGTTTTACAGGTAGCCTGCTGCGTCTTGCTCTGTCTCCCTCTGAGCACTCAGCTATTTTTCACTTGGCTTTCCTCTCCTGCTCACCCACTCACTACTTGGAGGCAGAGTCTTGCTGTTTGAGAAATCTAATACACAAACACAGCCGGTATGGAACAAGTTATAGGGTGCGAAATTAGGGCAGAACAACACATTTATCTCCATTCATCCAGTTACTGTTGTATGTATATTTTAAATAGGATTGTGAAGTATGTGGATAAGTGCAAGGAAGGCAAAATGCTACAAAATTAGGAGTTGAGAACTACTACTAAAGAATAAAGAACGTGAACACACTGAAAATGAACACTGAATCATTAATAACTACTCGCCATACTCACTAAGAGTACAAATTGGAGACAAATTCAAAGAAAAAAACAACAAAAAGTGTCTTAGTAAGCTGTTGGGCCACCACACGCCTCCAGGTCAGCTTCAGTGCTCTTTGATGTAGATTCTACAATTGTCCACTCGAAGGATGAACACCAATAGAAGTGGTTCCCGAATCCACTTTTTCCTACCGAGATCAAAACATGAGAGGTGTCAGACACAACAAAGCGCAGGACAGACAGCACGCACGCCGTTTGATGTCATCTCTTTGGGCCTCGCTCAGAAACAGCAGCGGCAGTATCAGAACAGCAAAAAGCATTATTTGATATTCTAACTCTTCGCTCTCTTATGAGTTTGGTTCGGTGTCAGTGTGTGAGGGAGACTCAAGGAAAACATTTAGCATTTAGCTTCGGGTTTCAGAGACTTCAGTGACTCATGACCTCTGGATGAATCGGACCTCTGCTGAGCTCTGGACTGGTACCGCTGCAACGAACTCCTGCCAACCGTTGTCACGTCGTAGCCATCTGACTACAAATAACAGACTAAAACTTCTAGAGAAGAGAGGGAGTAACTATTATGCCACAGAACAGAGGTTGAAAGAGACGTATTGCAGCTCTCGGCACATAAACACTCATCAAATTGTAGTGATGGTACCCAAGACATACAAACCCTGCTGCTGGGTGAAGGACTTTGGTTCAACATTTAGCCTTTTATGGATGTTATTGAGGTTTAGGACTTAATGGAAGGGGGGGGGGGGGGGGGGGGGTTAGACATCTGTGTCAGTATGTAGGTGGCACAAGGAGGTATTTTCATGTGTTTTTACCATCTTTCTTGGTTTTGGCTCCATCAAAGCGAGGAATGTATAGTTCTGTGCCATCTTCCACCACCAGCATCACAAGACTGATAGGAAGTAGAGCGTGATGTTCACCTTTCCTCCCCTCCCTTGATCACTGTCTGTCTGGCTGCTCGGTGAGATCTCTAGGAAGAAGAATGCATCTTGAACCAGACTGGAATGGCTCCTGAAATATGCCAAATATGCCCCTGACCCCCCTCCTTTCCTGAATACGTAGGCCCGCTCCATAGCCCACCCTCCTTCCCCTCGAGTCCCCCAACCCACAGCATTCCTGCGCTGTACACAGCACTGAACGCACGCATACTTGCGATACAGATGACCCGCTCACATAGAAAATGTTAAGGACATTAATAACACAAGTTTCCACCCAGCTGACCCAGACATGCCTTTTAAGGGTAAGCAGTTCAGATTTCTCTTTTCATTAACTTCCAAAAATACTCCTGGACCGAGCAGGAGAAGGGGGAGTGACAGGAAAAAGGGGAGGGGGGGTCCTCCTCTTTAGCGAGGCGAAAAGAGAGGGAGAGAGTGTGTGAGACAAGATAACAATCGTAAGGAGAGAGGGGAAATATTGGCCTGTTGAGGAGGAGATTCAAGAACACCTAAAAAAATAAAAAGTGTGGCTGAGGAATTTACAAGAAATGTCTTAACTTTAGCTCTCCCCTGTTAAAAACTTCTCAGTCCCTCTCTCTCCCCTCCCTCTCTCTGCCTTGCTGTGCCTCCTACATGCTTTTGAAGTCTGTTTCCTCTGCACTTCTTTCCTCTTTTCTTCCAGGATCCACAAGGTAGCCATTTTTGAGGAGCCTGTACAGTGTAGGAACAAAACAGGCGCACGGGGGACCTTCTGTAAAACAACTTGTTGGAGGGGCTGAAATGTCCAACAGAAACTTTAATCCCACACAGGAACCGGTTGGAAAAAAATAAAAAAGCCAAAAGCCAAGAGGAAACTCGTGTGTTTCAGGTCAACCTGAGAGCATGTAAAACACAAACACGGTAGCGGAGTGACCCACATTATTAGTCAATGTGGTCCAAACTCCAGCCATGTGGGGGCAGCTGGCTTGGCCGGGCCACTGATTAAACATTAGAGGACTTATCACCTGCAGCTATCAGGATATATCTTACAGCCACAAACCCGTTCTTGGCAGGAGCGCTTGGTTAATACACTGGCACTCTGCACGGAGGGTGAAGGGTTTCAGAGAAGGCAAAGGGAATCACAAGAGTATGAACCTCAAAATACAAAGAACACTACTGAGATAACAGGAAATGGATAGTGTGACAAGTTGCGATGAGATTGCATCCAATAACAGATAATGTTTTTGTTTGCGAAAGCACAAAGAGACAGACACCAGACTTCAGAAGATGACTCACGTGAGAAACCCTGTGCCCTGTAAAATCTGAAGACTAAACAAGCTGATTCACAGCACAGTATACCTTGATGAGCCTCCACCATTGACTGAAGATCTAAAAACTATGGCGCCCACTGGAAGCAGCGGAAGAGCCGGAAAAAATGTCAAACATATGTTAATCATCAACCAACACGACCGCAAATAATGAATTACATTCTGGTGTAGCATCTACGGACTTGACGCTAACTACGTCTCTGTCTGTTCCCTTTTGATAAGGAAATGGTGGACGGTCGGGAAGCCAAAATGAAGACCAGATGATGACTTCCCCCCCCTCCCTCCTCTTCAGTTACATGCCATAGTTTAAGAAGCTTCACATGGTCAACAGCAGGGCAGCTGCCTGTGTTCGTAGACTGCAGGGGAGCAATGGGTGTTCATAAATTAAAATTCCTGAAATACGGCGCTAGGAGGCAGTTTGGAAGTCTGGTCCGTGTCAGCATTACAACCTGTGCATAATTTCTGAGAAACAGTGATAAAAGAAGTATTGAAGACATCTGTTAAGAGCCTGAACACGTCTAGTGTCTGTGCCAGTTGTGTAGCTTGTCATGAAAGATGCCCAGAATTTATTTGTTGTCCAGAATCTGCTGATGCTCGACGTTTTGTGTACTAACAGACACATGTTTTTAATGTCTGTCTGTATACAAGGGTTTAGGAAGACTAAAGTAAATTTAGCTACTGAAAGGTCATACATTTGCTGTCATGCTAACCTCTCGGCGTATCCAGTGGCTCTCAGCTACATATAGAGCAAAAGGATTTACAAACATAATAGGGAAAAGCACGATTATAGCTCTCTATTGAGCTGTAAGGATTTCTTCATAATTACAAAGGAAAGGCAATGTCTGACTGCCAAAACTGGCTAGCCAGCTTGTCACATATAAAAGAATACGAGGAAATGGAAATGTGTCATTCGGAGTGCCCAGCGGCACTGAGGGATCAGTAAAATGTACAAAGTTGATCATTTTACAAGAGCCACTTTTGCCAAAACAATTCCAATTTCATAACCATCCACTCATGCAACATATTTGATAACCATCCAGAAAGTCAGACCTGTGCAAGTCAGTAAATACCAGAGATGTGAGTTTGGCTGACTGGTTAAATGGGAGTCAGAGTTACACAAGCTTTCAGCAATGCTGCTGAATATTATGACATGCATTACAAAATCTAGTATACTACATACAGTCATAAAGTCGTGTGGTAAATGAAAAACTAAGACGTGGATGCCTAAGATTTGTTCAACTTTTTCAAAATTTATGAAGACTTTTGGAACAGATTGATTGCCAGAACTGTGACAAGTAATCAGAATATTTTGATTGGATTATATGCAGCAAATCAAAATCATGAAAAGGAAAAAAAATTACTAAAACAAAAACAAAAACAAACTGGACTAACTGCAAAAACTAAAATAATTAAAATTACAAAAGAGTTTATTTCATGTAGGGTTGGACAGACAATACTGTGAGACAATAAAAATGTATCTATTATAAGAGATTCTGCTATATTGTAGCCATCCTTTTAAAATTTCTGGGTGTATTATGTCACTGTGGGCAATGCAGAAAAGTAATGAGCAGAACAGATTTATGGTTATATCATATGATTTTTTTTTTTTTTTAATTTGAAGTAACTTTATTTGTTGTTAGGTATTTAAATCATTGGATTGGTCCAAAAGTGGTTCTTTTATCCAGAAACTGTGCTATATCTCAATATATACCGAGCAATATAAAAATCACACAGAGGGCGACTTTATCCATATCACATGTTCCTGATTTCATGTCACGTGTCTGATATTTTCTATTGACGTGTTCATCTCGTCAAACAACAAGGCAAAAATACGGCAGTTCACTTGAATTAAAAAGGCATATGGCACATTAATATACAAATATATATTTAAACAAGCTTAATTAGAACTGAAAACAGGTTAACTGCCCAATCTTTTAAGATTCAAATGCCGTGTTATCATGGATGTTTCCTGCAGTATACCAGATGTCGTACAGTCACGGAGACCTGTGGCCTCCATCACAGCTGATCTCCGTGATCAAGCTGTTTGGTTTGGTTCACAGTCACCTGCAGCACAGCCGTGTTGAGGCCTCGCTGAGTGAGTGACCGCTCCATTGCCGGACAGATAGAGTCCATCAGAGCAGCCGGTAATGAGGAGGCTGTTTGGCACGCTTTGGGGGACTAACGAGAGGGATTCATTCACACTCAAACACACACATGCAGAAGAGGTTGTATGAACAGAATCCATTCTTGCTTTGACATGGAATTCTTAGAGAGTGAGAGCACATATCTGTTGAAATGAGTTGCTCTGTGTGTGTGTGTGTGTGTGTGTGAGAGAGAGAGAGGGAGTGTGAGTGTTAATGAGAGGCCGAGCGAGGCGTGCGAACACTTGGAGCTGAAAGGTACTTCTGGCTACTACTCGCTGAGTGATTGACACTCTCAGCCTCTAGTATCTGATGACAGATCTACATGGCTGGGAACAGCACCAAGCAAAAGTGCCTTGGCACGCAGACATACATGCACAGACACACACACACACACACACACACTAACACACACACACACAAAACGGACCCACAAATACACACAAAGTTCAAGTAGTTTGAACTCCAGCTGAAATCACAGAGCCCTGCCCTGTCAGTGGCCCACCACACTGATAAAGAAAGCTGGCAGGGAGGGCAGGCAGGAAGAGGAGAGAAACGGGGGGAGGTGAGGGGAAGAGAGGGGAAAAGGGATATGAATGTCCAGTAGAGGACAAAATATAGGGTGTGAAGGGAAAAAGAAAAGAGTTAAGGAGCAGAAGAGGTTTAGAAAAGAACCAACAAAGAGGTTTTACTCGTTAGCTACATACTGTATGAATGAATCCAAATCCCCACAGTTTTTCATCTTAATTGATATAAAATAGAAAAGCAGCAGGTCTTCAAATTTGACAAGCTGGAAAACAGAGTATTGAGCATTTTTGCTTGATAAGTGACTCAAATGGTTAATTAATTACTGCTTAATTGTTGCTGATGATTCATTTTCTGTTGATGGACTCATTGTTTCAGCTACACCAACGCAGAGATTAGCAACACAAAGGAG
The DNA here is from genome assembly GCF_963924715.1 of Thunnus thynnus. Lineage (NCBI taxonomy): Eukaryota > Metazoa > Chordata > Actinopteri > Scombriformes > Scombridae > Thunnus > Thunnus thynnus. The sequence continues at coordinate 13,697,347 of NC_089532.1, forward strand.
CCTAAATATACAGACACATACACATGTGTACACAGCACAGAGGAGGTAGAATACACTCAAGTGCCTTATTTTCATGATTGATTAGTCTGCCTATTACCTTCTTGATTGACTGAATAATCATTACATTGTTTAAATGTCAAAAAAATAGTAAAAAAGTGCCCATCATAATTCCCCAGAGCCCAAGGTTTATGTCTTTTAACATTTTGGGACCATGTTAGTGTTTTCACTTTAACATGTTATCGCTTGAATAAATCAATTATCAAATTATCTGTCGACGGACTAACCGATTACTCGCTGCAGCTCTATACAATACGTACACGCACAGTGTCACACAGGCGTCTTTATGGCAATACAACTTTGCTCAGACTGCAGGCAGTCTGAGCTTCTCCATTATTTGAAAGTGATCAGATTGGATTCAGGTGTCCAGACATCACCAACCTATCTTCATTGGTTGCTGTGGTAACGATGTAGGTGTTAGTAATTATGTATGCTGGTCACATGGCTTTCCGATGCGAAAGCATGACAAATTCCAGCTTTACCTGTACAGAAGCCACCGATCTGTCCACCAACTGTTGTTCTGTGTTGTCCTTTATACCGCTCTGCTAGTATCAGCATGGATCCTGCTCAGCTGCTATGATGCACTTCCGTCACTCTGGATTTTACGTTGTGTGTCACATTGTGAATGACGCAAAAGACACTTTGAAATCTGATTTGAGCAGCCAGAGCATCCGGAATCAGACGCATCTGGAGAAATTCGATTGGAATTGCATTTCAAACCACCTCCAAATGTGGCTTGGATCCGATTTGCAAAAAAAATAAAAAATTGCATTTCATGTGGTTTTTTTTTGCTGTCCAGACATTCTAAAATCAATCTGGATACAATCTGGATATGCCAAAAAACAGATTTGGGCTGGCAGTCTGAACAAGGCCAGAGTTATTTTCCTGCAAGTCTGCTAATAGACAGACAGCAACTCCAGCTGGCCTGCGTATTGTCAACAGCAGCCTCTGTCCCGGATACTGAGCCTATTATTGCATTATCACAAAACACACACACGCACACACACACATTCACAAAAGGGTATACACTCACAGGCTGTGTGTGGGCTTTAATACAAGACTCTACGAGACCATGATTCATCTGTGCTATTTCAAGGAGGCCCCCTTTTTGTAACGCCTGCAACATCACTCTGTGTCCTGTGTGCATCCTCCACTGCTCTATTCCTGGGTGAGAGGGTTACCGAGGTTTAAAGTGAGAGTCTTCCACTAATAATAACCACCAACACCAACACCATCCGGTTCTAATTCAATCTGAGAGATCTATTACAGTTTATTAGGACGTATAGGTTACGCTGCACAGATACTCGCTGACTTTCTTTTCCAATTTATTCCTTTGGGAACAAACACCCTACACTAATATAGACTATTGATTTCATGGGTTAGTTACCAGTATTAGGCTAATACTCAATATAAATGTTTTAATATTGGCTAATTCTGTCGTGAAGGATTTACAATAGAATAAAGGCAAATGATTGAAATTGCGACAGACAATTTAAGGATATTTTCCATCCATTTTAGCGACAGAAATATAAAATTTTCCAGTTTCTTTTCATGCACTTGCAACTCGTGACGTCAACTGTAATTCCACACTGATGTGCTCGCACTATACTAACAGCAGGGGCTCTGTGCATAAACCTTGATGTGCAGAGTGGCAGTAATACTACCACCGACAGGCTTGGGTTGGACATTCCCAGCGGTTTGATTCTCCCAGGCAGAAAACCTCAATATTTTAATTTAATCCCCAGAGCAGTCATTTAGCCACTCCGCAATCCCCAGGTCCAGTGCTTAGTCTGATAATTACCCTTATTGGACACCCATAATGATTAGTTTTTGGTTTCACCCAAAGCAGTACAGGCAGTTTCATAGGGCGGTCGCGGCGTTCTGCGGAGTGGAAAACCAATCATGCGTGGTATAGCTCATGTCGTAAAAGAGAGAGGGGTATGATTATTACTTTGCATGGCAGGCGACAACTCCTGGACAGGACATGGTGCAAACTCTGTCTTTGTGTAACTTTCACTTTTTGGCATCCAGGATACTTTAAAGATCGCAAAACAGGTGGTGGTGGCGGCGGCCCTCCTTCTGTGTCAATATTAACAACGATCATCGGACCCAGCTATCATGTTCAATTAAAAGAACAAAGGTCAAAGAGGATGAGAGGGCATTTGACGGGAATTATACCCACTGAGAGCCAACGCAACCAAACCGAACTAGGAACATACCTTCCCGACACTGTAAATGCGCGGATCAAGCGGTAATCAGGGAAAATCTAGACATCTCACTCTTCGCTTTGCTGCTACTCTCATTTGATTTTCCTTTTTGCGTTTCTCCCAACATTTCCAAACTGACAGCATATTACCGAACTGCAGACATTCCCTCCACATGCAGTGTAATAATCCACCCCCAAAATACCGTAGGAAACCCTTTCACACATGGATCTGAACATCCACCACCATGACAGGCTGACGTGCAAGTGCCTGTGCAGAATCCAAGAGGAAAGTGGGCTCACAGTAGCGCAAGCTGGTAGCTCAGCTGGTATAATCTACAGCTGGCTGGGAGGGTGAGCCTTACTGGAAAGTCATCAGTGATTTTTTTTTTGTCTCCTTCATGTCTGAAACAGGTCAAGACAGGTCCCCTCCATCTCCTTCCCTCCCTGTGCTGCTCTTTACGAGCCCCACCTGGCAGATTAGTATTCCACCACTACAACTACCTCTTCTGCTGTTGACACATGCACACACACACACACACACACACACACACACTCCTCTATAGGTGTTGTGGTTAAAGGCAGCACATAAGTTACTGTTCAGGCTCCGCCACCTTGGTTTCATACAGGTAATGTGTGGCCCATGCAGCACAACACATTCCACCACATGTGAAGAAAAGCAAACTCGCATATACACAAACAAGCACAGCGAGCAAGTCTTGCCACACTCTTTGTTGACTTAACAAATAATCCAAAAGGGCTGCTTTACTAATTGTGAAAAAAGCCCATCACATTTTCCAATACCTGAAGGTGACATTTTTAAATTGCTTGTTTTGTCTGCCAAACAGTCTGAAACCCCAAAATATTCATATAAAAATCAGATGAAAGCAGCAAATCCTCACATTTGAGAGGCTTGTAGCACAGAATGTTTAGCATTTTTGCTTGATACTTACTTCTATGATCAAAACTGTTTTCCACTGAACAAATTGTGAGATCCGAGGCCAATTCAGTCCTTTAACAACAGAGTTGTCCACCATCTAAAGATCAACCACTGCACACAGGAACATTTGCACAACTCATTTGTCATTACTGCAACCATTAGATGATTAATCGATTAGTTGACAACTAATTTGATGAATCGATTAATCATTTTTTAAGTAAATATTTTCTGGATTCTTTAGTCTTCTATGATAGTAAACAGAATATCTTTGGGTTGTGGACTGTTGGGCTGTTCAAAACAAGACGTCATCTCGCGCTTTGGGTAACAGTGATCGACAATTGTCACCATTTTCTGATATTTTATGGACCAAACAGCTAATCAATTTATCGAGAAATTCAGCGACAGATTAACCGATAAGGAAAATCATCATTAGTTGCTGCCTTACTCCAGTTTCTGTCAAAATAGCTTAATTAACAGTAGACACATTCCACAGACCTGACAACAAAGTGTAAAATCAATACATTATTCATCCTGTACTCTGTGAGCATCCTCAACTGGTCTGTTACTGGGTGAATATAATATCTTTATAGTGACTTGTGATGCTATGGTGCCCAAATTGTGATTAAAAAATAAATAAATAAATAAAAATATCCAGCACATACCTAAGCATACCCAGTTACTAATATAATATGCCACATCTCCCACAAAACATACAGCGTCTCCTTTCTGTAAACTTAGTGTGGGGAAATACATTGAAATATATTTGTGTGTATGGCTAAACACAGTTTTCCTGCTTTTATGTCCCTGTATGTTGAAGGAAATGGGGCCAAAGCAGTGGTTGTGGTAGTCCAGTACAAAGTCTAGATATCCTTGCTTACATAATGTCAACAAGAGAAAGTGAAACATTATGACTTCATTCATAAAAAAAAAAATACCCTGAAATTCCTGACGACTTAAGAAATAGAGGAAACGGTTTGAGTAACCAAGTGTGGTACAGTGCATAAAAAGATGGCCTAATGTCCTTTCCAGTGGCCAATTTAAACATGAGCTACATGAATATCATGAGTATGTCAAAGCAGCCTACACTTGAACCATTTTTTGTATGTTTTCAAACCCATTCTGAAGTTAGCTGAAACATATTTATGCTGTACTGTATGAAAAAAAGCCTCGTCTTGTGCGTAGACACTAGCAAGTCGCAAACAATGTAACAATTATACCGCCAAATACGTGAAACATTGTAAAAAAAAACTGCTATGTGTTCATAAAATAGGATGGAAATGTTGTACGCACCGCTACATTTTAACCACCTGAGGTTTTCGCCGCAATCCTGGATGCTTCATTTTGGCTAAAAAGCGAGCAGAGGAGGAGGAGGAGAAGGACAGGGAGGAGGAGGAGGAGGAGGAGAAGGACAGGGAGGAGGAGGAGGAGGAGGAGGAGGGTTGAAAAACTTGCCGCAGTTCAGACTTCTGCAGTCCCGACTGACTGGGTCCAACTCAGGAAGCCGCTGTCTGAGCCCCAAACCCTGTTCCCGTGTTCACCACCCAACACAAAACACACTTAGACATACAAAGACTCCAACTTTACCTTCGCTGGTCCGCCGCCGGCTCACAAACAGCAACAGTAAATCCACAACTTCACACGGCGTGAGTTCATGCGGACGGTAGTGCGCGCTGCTGCCGACAACACGGCGAGGACAAGTTCATCCACATATTCTCAGACAAGACCAGAGGCTTGGAGGCGGCAGGGGGGGACTGCTTCTTTGGTTTCCCCCTTTCCCCGAATCGCTTTCGTTGGTCCTTTCCTCTCGGATATTCCCCTCCCTGGTCCGTTTGAGATCAAACCATCACATTCCACCGCGTCCCTAACAATGAAAAAAGGTGGGTTTTCCTTTTCTGCTGCCGGAGGACCCACCCCTCGGGATGACTCTGCCCGGTCTGACCGCAAAGAGAACGCCCTTCCCGGCTGCGAGGTCCCGCCTCTCTCCCCCCACATAACATACGCAAGTCAGGCCGGTGAGGAGGAATGAATCCAAGCTGAAGTTGTGTGAGTGGCGAGAGTAATATACTCTCTCTCTCTCTCTCTCTCTCTCTCTCTCTCTCTCTCTCTCTCTCTCTCTCACACACACACACACACGCACGCACACGCATACAAACACACACGATTTTGAACTGAACAACCTAGGGTCAGCAAAAAACTCATACTGAGTACCCGAAATACTCCATAAGCCTCCAATGAAGTATTATAGCACTATTTCAATGCCATTGAAGATCAAACTCTGTATAAGCCTAGCATTGTGTATCACAGTTCCCTCCTTTTAATAAGGGCCATTAGTGATACCAAAGTTCCACGAACTCACCATAAACTCAATGAGTACAGCAGTACTACCTGTAGCAATGTTACAGGCATGTTTACATAATCAAAAGGAATAAAAATTCTTGTAAGATTGCTCTACATTTAGTATCCAATAGATAAACATATGATAAACCCGTCAGAGTTTTTGTTTGCGATGTAGCGCCCTTAAAAAGATTTACTGGTTACAAAGGTGCAAATATAACAGATAAAGTTTTACAACTTGGTCTCAGGTTATGAAATGCAAGTAGCAAAACTGTCATTTACAGAGGAGTATAAAAAATAATCTCATAAAAATATGTTTTACTCTAAATAAATATAGTTTTCAAAAAGTATTTATTTTTAAAATGATGATAATGTTGTTTTGTATACTTCTATTTAAATTATATGGTGTTTTATCAATCTCATGACTGATAAATGGACTGGAACTGTATAAAGAAGGAACACCGCCTTGATGAAGGCAAGATAGCTGAAAACATTTGGTTATGTGAATAAAGAATTTTGTATTATAAAAGAGTTGTGCAACATGCTTTGATTTTGCAATGACTTGCAATGAAGCCCACACAGGTTTACACTTCATGGTGTGTGTGTGTGTGTATGTGTGCACTCTCAAATGTAGAAACTGTGGTGTAGAATTTGAGGGTTCAGCATGTTTTTCATTGAAGAAGCAGCCTGAAATGTATGCAACAGAGACCCTGGACCTCATCTGACAACAGTACACTCTAAGGAACCCTCTCAGTTAACTGGATTTGTTAAATGTGGCTTGATATGGACTAAAAACTGTTCATGGTTCAAGGTGTAAACCTCTGTTGCATGTTGTACTTTCTCTAGTGACATAATAATGCCCTTAAACTCTTCCTGCTCTTCCTTTAGACCATTGGAATCCTCTTAAAGTCCTTTGGTGGTCCTCTGGCCCCGTTTTGAACATTTCGTTTTAGACTTTGTAGAGAAAAACTGACATTTTTTGTGGCATTTACAGTAGGCAAAATAGTGACATACAGTCACTTCTTCCCATCTAATTCTTCGTCACAGTCTATTGCTTGGGAAGTGGATAATGTTGTGGAGTTGCAGGGTTGTTCAGCAGCTTGAACCAGGCCATGGCAAATCATTTTCCTCCCCTGAGTCCAAAACCCAGAGCAGCTCTGAAAGCTCCTCAAGACAGACATGTGGATCAATCTGTGCTGTCATTCAGTGAAACCTCTCTATCATCAATTTAACAGGGCATGACACACTCTGTGGTGTCGACTGGTGGAACTGAGCATGCAAACTTTAAGTGCACTACAAGAAATGGAATAATAATCATAACAAAGGCGTATTGTTAACTTTTGTTAATTATTACAGCATGATTATGGCAGGGCAGTAATTTCTTCATCATGTCTTTATTGTCTTGAAGCTACATAACTGTGGTAGCAATTTCAGCAAGATGATAAAATACCTTTGTTGTAGTTTTATGACTGTGATAGGCAGCCAGCCAACCAGGTGAAATCCTGCCCACACACACACAGTTTGTTTTTGTATCTCTTTAGACTAATTCTTGCAAAACACTGCTTCATGTGCCTGAAGTCACTAGCAGCATACTGCTTGGTTGCTTTTGAAAGGTAACATCAGCAACATATTGTTGGTCTCTGTGAGAGGGAGAGGCTGAAAAATACAGTAATTGGATGTCACTTTCATCCGTGACCTTGACCGTGTCTTGTGTGACTTAAACGGCTGTGTAATTAAAACAACCCCTTCGTGTAGATTCCCACAGTCAAGCCTTTGTTTCCCCCTCATTAAACATCCCTCCCTCTCTAAATGCCATACTGCTCTAATCATATCATTTGACATAATGGGCTAGGCGAGGTAAAAAATAACGTTACAGTTTTGCTCTCTCCAGGTGGGGAAAAATCCAAAGACACCCAAAGAGAAATATAATCCATTCAGAAGCTGCTGCAAGCCAGACGCATAACCAGGCATGCCCAGACACCTGAACGCCACAGCAGGAAATCCAAGCAGAGGTGTCTGTGAATATGCATGCGTTTGTCTACATATTTCTGTGTATGTCTGTCAGTATATTTCCTACATGAATGTGTCCTGAAAGATGAAGGCATAGTGTGAGATTGAAATAATGTGGGCTTATCCCTCAGTTTCCACAGCTATTAGTCTGTTCCAGACATTAAAACAACTCTTGATCTGTGAAGAAGCGAAGCACAAAAAATCCATTAGAGGAGATGAAACAGTGAGATGACATATAAGTGAAGACAGACATGGAAAATGCCTCTTTTTTTTTTTTATGAGGATGAGTATCGGTCATGTTTCATCCGTCTTGAGAGGGTTGGCTCATGCACAGACAGGTTTCTGTCATTTTGGGAATTTGCTTTAATATATCAAATGATATAAATGCAAATGCATAATACAGACTGCAATCTAATGCACCAGGACATGGGGTTTCAGGGAATGTAATCTCCAACAGTGCATACAAGCTGATTCAGGAAGAGCTGTGTTCAAGCCAACATCCTTCCTAATCGCAAACATCCTTCACCAGCCAGCAGCAACATTAACTTGTTTGTCCCAATAAGAATTTGTGGATGAATAGTACAAATCATAATCACCTAACATAGTTTCTTTTAAAAAGAAAGCCCCCATGGTTTTGCTGTTTGTTTATTTCACATCTGAGGTATTTTATCTTATCCAGAGTTGATTTGCAACAACTGCAACAACAGACTAATCTCTAATAATCCTGCATAGATCACCAAAACTAAAAGCGGTCAATAGTGCAGAGTGCAAGGATCGGGTCAATAGTCACCTGACAAGATTCTTTTGACTAAAAAATGATCATGTAAGAAAAGAAATTGGAGCAAAGTAGGAGGATTTTATGCCACGATATGGCTCATACTGGCGCATTAGTCTTTTATGTCCTTTTTGCAGCAGGGATAAGGATTAATGTGCTTAATTCGCTGTCCTCACAGAGTGGGTTATGGCCGGTATTTAAGCAGATGTAACCCTGATGGATCAAAATGTGGGGCAGCTTGTCATGAAGGGAAACATGCACTTATCTAAAGCGATCAAACATTCGAAGCGCTGTGTAACATCTGTGTGGAGTGCTATACACATGCTGTGTTTGAAGGGCGGATCTTTAAAGACAACCTCACTTGTACTACACTGTCATGTGAATCCAGATTGCCTAAAAATGACCACCGTTTTCTCCAGTTAAATCAGTTATGGGTGACTTCCAGCAGCAGCATACTGAGCTCTGATGTTTGAGGTCTTAATTTGGAAATACACAGAAAGTCCCATGAGACAGAGAGACCGATCCAAATCCTTTGATAGGTATTAAAAAAATCCTGTCTTAATGTCAGGTCCTATATTATCTTGAAGTACAGATGCCTCAGCCTGTCTAGCTCACCCACCCATGGCCCTCTCTTTCTCACTGCAGGGGGACATTCCTCAAAACTCAGCCTCTGGCATGCAGTAAATCTGCCTGAAAGAAACCTACATTCTCCGGTCTGCCAAGAACCCTCTGCCAGGCAATATGTGCAGCTAAACACCACCTATTTATCAATTCTCAGGTCTCATACTTGTCTGTCTGTTCCTCTTAAGTGGATGTATAGCTAGGGCCTACCCGACTGTAAATTATACTACTTGGCAAAGACAAAGTGCCCTGGATCAAGGTGAGGTGAAGGAGCAACTGTGAAAAGGTGTTAACAGGACAAGAAGTGCTCCACACATGCAGCTCCCTCCCTTCCTGCCTCGCTGAGGAATGCATGACTTCTGACTACACAGCTCTTTCAGGGCGATTGCAAGCTATCCCATAAAAAAAAAAAAAAAAAAGCTATTGAGGTCCTGGCAGCATTCCCTCTCTGTGTCTCTGCACACCTGGACTAAAAGCACAACCACTCCTTTAGAGGAAGGATTCCTTAGAAAAGACATGTGCAGCAGTGCAGATCATCAGGGATCACCTGCATGAATCTGTATATGATTATTTTCTATTTTTTGAGGGCCCTTACAAGCCATATAGAGGAATCTATAGTGTTTGAGAAAAGGAATCAAATAGCATGCAGGCAGTATCCAGAGGCAGGTGTAAAGGCTATAGAGGAATTTGTGAAGCATATCACTGCTGGAACATGAACAATACACTGTAAAACAATTTGGTTGAACTTAAAAACATACCTGGGACACATATCATATAACAATAACCGTGATTCGATTACACAAAATGCCACAAAAGACCCACCCCAAAACAAAGGTTGAAGGATAGATTCACAATTTTTTCAAGTCTGTCTTAAAACAATGTCCAGGTTCTCATATGAACATTGAAAAAGGTTTTTGCCTGCTGTAATCATTCCTCTTGCTAATGCTGGCCATTAAAATATGCTTTTCAAATGTGCTTACGGTGTAAGGAGTGTGGGATAAAACCCACAGTCCTTATTTTGTGCAAAAATATATTCCAAAGTGTATCTAGGATAGTATGAGACTTCAGCAGTCTGAGTTAGTGTTTCCCTGTTGAGCTGTGGTAGAAGGATTGTAGCAAAATAGAGGATTTGGCGCTAAAAAGACTTTATCTTGGGCAGTATGAACAAGAGGAATGGTTACAGCAAGAAAAAACTGTTTCAATGTTCATTTGGACAGCTGAATAATGTTCAAAGATTAACTTGAAAAATTGTGAACCTGTCCTTTAAACTGCTGCCTTAAAATGTGAGTTAAATGAACTTAATTTGAATAATTTGTTCCAAACTGGGACATGAGTTGTGAAGAGGATACTAACGTCATGGATTGCAGAAGAAACACCAGGGATTTAGCAAAGGATACACAAGTTTCCATCATGTAGGTTTTACTTAAACTGCAAATAAGAAGGGTCTCTGGAAGGTTTTAACCCTCAAACAATGCATGATGGGAGGTATACTAATATACTAATAGTTTTTCTTTGGAAACTTAATTTGATGAGTTTAGTTAAGACTCAGCTGTACATTCATTCAACTCATCAAGTCAGAAGAATTCATGTTTGGAAATTGGTTTGAAGATGAACATTAGAAGTTGGATTAACTTGTAATTTATAAAATGTATGTATTTACATTATGTTAATGATAAAAGATTTGCTGTTTCTGCTAAATTGTTGTATGATGTTTTACTAAAAACAAGATCCAACACCCTGCTTTGAAGCAAATCACATCCCTGCTTTCCATTTCATGACACGAGCAACAAGATGCAAACGTGATTTTTATTTTTTATTTATTTATTTATTTTTTTTACAGTGTAAGCCTGTATACCCGGCAATGGCACTGCACATCTGGCAATCATGCAGGGCACAACCACCGAAAAGCTCTGTTCTCTTGTTCTGCTGCCAAGCCATAATAACAGCAATAAGGTTGGGGAGGCTCGTTAACCTTAATCTAGGAATTACACTGTGGCACCAGGAAGAAGAGGACGTGTTGTGTTGTGTGCTTGTACATAGGAGCTGGAGTTAAACATTTACCACGACGCGGTGGGGGTGAGCTGGTGTTACTTTGAACAGCTTTACATACATACAGAGAGTGAGAGTGGTGTTTTTAACAAAGTTCTCACAGTGCTGTACAGTTAAAATCCCTCAAATCTTGAGAGACATTTGCTCTTTTATTAGCCTCTTCTTCCCTCTTGTGGTTCAAAAGCATTACTACACACTTTCTCCAGCTGCTGACGAGCCCATAATAAGACCCCATCTAATCTCCTGACACTATTACATGCACCAAGGATTTGCCTGGATAATTCTGATGGAAATTGGGTTTTATGTGGTCTGTATTAAGAACGATGAAGGCATGCTAATGATGTTCTACGGGAATTAAACATCAATCAAATCTGCATTTGCATCATCATTCGGACTAATCAGCCCCAATCATGACTCACTCTGAGGAAGTAGAAACTTGTTTAATCAGACGTCTAATATACAGCCTGTATATTAATTAGAGGTGTTATTTATATGTTTAATAATTATGAACTTAACCCTTACATACTGTTCATATTCTGACCCTTCACAGTATGGACCTGGTTCAGGCTTCATAATTAGTCTCTACACCAAATTTTGAATAAAAAAATGATTAACATTCATAAATACGGTATCAGTTGTTAAGAAATAAATGATCCTTCATTAATCTTTCAGAAAGCAGGAAGAGTGCTTATTTAGGTTTGTTTATGGAGAGACACATTCACAGTTTCACTATACTGTGGTCTCATGTTACCTGAAACAGGAGAACATAACAGAAACATCATAATTGCAATGAATTTGATCGAATTTGAAGAATGCAACAACATTTTTGAATCGGTGGGTTTCATTATAACCATGAAATTTACCAATCAACACTGCTAGCATTGATATATGATAAAATCCACATGCACTCTTTTTCTATCAAACTGCACAATCAGTATAGTCGTGTAGGTCCTGGAGTTATCTGCAGAATATTTCCGCTGCCATCCTCCCTGCAGACATGTTACTGAAGATAACATACCCACCTGAACTTTGTTGTTTTCCTGGGAATCGATGGATTTATTTTACCTTATTAAGACATGTTTGTAGGTGCAGATGCTGCAACAATGTCAAGGCACCTTGTGATGCCTATGTATGTTTCATGATATAAACACTGTATTTAAAAAAAAAAGAGGATTGTTTGGTCTGGAGTACTGTGATCGCCATCTTGTGGAGTTTGTTTTTCCCTGCTGCTTGCTGACAAGCAGGTGATTTACAAGAAATGCCTGTTTTCTCTTTGACGCTTGCCTGAAGAATCTTGTAGGACCTTGTAGATTGAAATGTTGCCTTGAAAAGAGAAAAAGAGAATTGAACTATTTATTTGGAGCCTAACAATGTGTAAACCTTTCTCCTTTGTGCTCTGCAGTAAAATATCCTTTGTCTTGAACCTGTAAATTTTTGCCTGGATGTGCGCACACTTGGTCCCTCTTCTAATGTTTCATGATTCCCCCATGACACCTCAAAAGTCTACAGGAGCACAGATATGCCAATCTATAGTTTCTCTGGTTTGTTTCTTTGAATAAATACAGGTCAAATTTGACCCAGAACACCCTCTATGTACAAAGATTTATACCAGCAGCACAAATATATATATATTTGGGAAATATTTCTATTTTTGTATATTGACAAATGGCAAAGTTGGTGTTATGTTGTGGTAAATTTATCATCTTCTACAAGGGACCTAATGTCTTTAATACTCAGAGGCGAGTTTAAATGGATCAATCTTAACTCTTAACTCATTATAATACCTCAAAGTTTTGTGACATTAAAATTAAGTTTGACTATTATAATAATTTTCAAGACAAATTCTTGAAGAAACTGATCTTCCTTTCTGAAATGTAGCCCAGCTGATTTTTGAGATGGTTGTTTGACTTGTTGCGTTTTTAGAGTGTGTTTTTTTCTTTATTTAATTGGGTACATCACATTGAGATAAGAGCTCATTTTCGAGGGAAAGCTGCATGTAAAAGAATACAAGATAAGAACAAGAATATAAAAATATGGTGAAAAACAGGGCATGAAATAAAAAAATAAGAGTGACGTACATAAGTGTATAATTTACATTTCTATGGACAAGGGTATAGAGACCAGCTGAAAAACACCTAGATTGCTCGAGTGCGAGCATCTCTCAGGAACAAACACAGGAAAATATGGAGGTGAATATGTTGCTCCATGTTGGGTTTTCCTAAGACTGAAATAAGCACACCCACAACTCCTTCGTCTTGAACTTTGACGCACTCCCTCCGCAGAAACACACATATACACGAACACACACGCCTAGTCAGTCAGTTGCACTTAACAGCCGATGCGTTCACACCCTGAGTGAGAGAGAAGGAGAGGAAGCAGTCTGGTAAGTTGCCTGTAATTTAAGATTCAATTTTTGTTGCTTTTATGCTTTACAAAAGTGATAAATGTAAAGGCAGACAATATGAAAGAAAGTTTGTTTTCACTGATGTATTGAACAAATGAAATGAGGCAGACTGTGGTGTCTTTAAACTCACCAATGAGCTGCCACCTGAATATCACGGACTGAGGATGAGGATGCAGCACGTGTACATTTGAGAGTAATGCCGAGTACCGAAAAATCGATTGATTACTTGTGATTACTTTTACTTTACTTTTTACTTTTTGCCATTTAGAGATTTTCAAACTTTTTATTCTTGCTTTCCTTATTTGATAGAATTTACAAATTTTACTTTGTTTTCCCTGCTATAAGATATTTAAACATGTTATGTGATGTGATTTTGACTTTTACTACTTTAATAATTTGTCACAGTTTGCCTGTCCTCTGGAATATCTACTGGACGGATCAATTTGAGATACGTGACTGCTTAAGATTTACAACTTAGTTCTTCAGAAAGAAGAAACCATGGTAAGATCCTCGCTTATCTTTTTTGTGGTGTTGCTTCACTTCCTTCTTATATCTATTTATCACACCATATAACCACAGCTGGCATATAGCCATTATTTATCTGATATCACCATAACATATTTGAAAGAAGAAGTAACATTTTTATTTTGATGTTTTCTTATTAATATTTAATTGAGACATGATTGGGCACTTTTCAGCTTTAATTCAAGGTGACAGACTAAATGATCAATAATCAATTCAATCAAAACTGTAACATATTTGAAAGAAGAAGTAACATTTTTATTTTGATGTTTTCTTATTAATATTTAATTGAGACATGATTGGGCACTTTTCAGCTTTAATTCAAGGTGACAGACTAAATGATTAATAATCAATTCAATCAAAACTGTAACATATTTGAAAGAAGAAGTAACATTTTTATTTTGATGTTTTCTTATTAATATTTAATTGAGACATGATTGGGCACTTTTCAGCTTTAATTCAAGGTGACAGACTAAATGATCAATAATCAATTCAATCAATAATCATTCATCAGGTATTTTACCAGTGCTAAAGGGGAAAACTTAAACATTTCCAGCAGTATTAAAACAAAGACCTGCCTTCATGGTTGGGGGATCAGATTTTTATCATGCGTGGGTGTGTGAGTTTGTCACCTTGAGTCTAACAGGTTTACTGGAATTGAACAAACAGTTTGAATGACACACCCACATATCACATTTCCTTGTCGTGGGCTGCACAGATTCAACTGGAAATTCAGGTGTGAACTCTACTTTGGAGTCTTTAGAGGTTGAACACTAACATTTAACGGTAAATCATTTATATCAGGTAACAGTGCAAAGATCAAGTGATAGCTGAACTTTTGACCCAGTTTGCTACTAGTCTATGTTTTGGTTCTGAGACAACTTTGATTTTCAGTCTTTTCTCGATATAACGTTCCCATATCTGGATTGTAAATGTTGTGTGATTGGATGAAAATTGTGAGATCATTATTCATCTAGCATCATACCTGCTCTTCATCTTTACAATGTTAGTGGTAGTGGTAAAACCTTAATGATTAACAGATTTAAACTTTTTGTGTTCACTCATAGCACTTTTTTTTTGCAGGATTCTGTGAGAGTTCTTTTTTTGAACTTGAACCACTGACATGTTTTGTGTTTTATCTTGCACAGTTGGGAATTCTTGCTTCAACCACAGAACAAAATGACATGGCAGGAAGGCCTGAATTTAATTCTTTAACTGGTAATGACTCAGGCTTCCTGGACTCTGAGTTTCGTTATCAACTCTTCCCAGCCGCCTATGGCATCATCTTCATCCTGGGTCTCTTCGCTAACCTCTACGTGCTGTTTGTCCTGTGCTGCCTGCGTGAAGCCAAGGCCATGGGTGAAATCCGCATCTACATGACCAACTTGACCGTCGCTGATCTCCTGTTTGTGTGTGCACTTCCATTCTGGATTGGCTATTATAGTAACCACGGTAACTGGGTCTTCGAAGACTTCATGTGCCGGCTGACTGGCTCGTTGTTCTTCATCAACACCTACTGCTCCGTCCTCTTCCTTTCAGCCATTAGCGTCAACAGATACTGGGCAGTCACCAAGCCTCTGGACGCAGCCTCTTCGGACCACAGGCGCCGTGGGATCATCGTGTCCGTTGTCATCTGGGCAGTGACCATAGCAATGGCTATTCCATATCTGGTTTTACCGGGGACCAACAAAGATGGGAATGTCACTCGCTGTTTTGAGGGGTACCAGAATCAAACTGATTGTCAGAAGAAAATAGTGGCTGCCACTCATTTCGCAATAATTGGAGGGTTTTTAGTAGTTTTTTTTCTTGTTGTAGTGTGCAATCTCCTTATCGCCCGAGCCTTACTTTCTCAAAAGGCTCCTCAGTCAGAAATGGGGTCTGAAAACATTCAATCCAGAAAGTCCCACAGGACTGTATCATTCTTGTCTAAAAAACCCAGGGGTTTGAAACGGAAGGCTCTGCAGATGTTGGTGGCAGTTGTGGGGGTGTTTGTTCTGTGCTTCCTGCCTCACCATATCATTCAAGGCTTCTGGACACTGGCAGTGTTGCAGATCAGAGAGGGCTGGGGTCATGTGGACTGGGACCAGAACACTCTGCAGATGCTCAATGATGCACATCAGATCACCCTGGTTCTTATGGGCCTCAACTGCATTTTGGATCCTGTGGTTTATTATTTTTCCACAAGGAAGTTTAGGATGTTCATCATGGCTCACATGAAAAAGCTCACAAGATACAGGTGCTCACACACGGTCACGTCACAGATCTCCATGGACAGCAGGAATCAGAGCCAGAGACTACAGAACGAGCACCAAGGGCCTGAGTTGGATTAATTCAAACAGATTTATATACATATGTATATATCTGTTACTTGTGTGTGAAATAATTTATCCCTCATGTTGCCACTGATTGAAGATGACAGGACATGTATATTTCATTTTAGTGTTGATGTCATTTAGCGCCAGTGTATCTACACCCTCTTTTAAGAAAGTTGTCTCACGCACTGTCTTGATGCTTAAACTCTGCTTACTGTTGGAGCTACAGTTTGAGTTGCACCCATCCCTCTGCTCTTCCTGTGTGAAGTACAGGCAGAAAAGCAGAAGTTTTGAAAACTGATGTACATAAGCAAAACATTTATGACTGAAAATTCTGCAGAAGGACACTTTATCAGTTTGTGAAATTAACTGATGCGACATGAAACAATTGTGAAATTAAGCGTAATACACATATATACACCTAGTCACCTCTTTTTGGGTGTTCAGGGTATAGATTACACACCCTTCCCCTTGGTGGGTGTCCCTGACATCATATCAGTAACATGTGATAATGACAGAGCTGTCTCCCATCAGAGAAATTAAGTTTTTTTTATATCTGCTATTGTAAAACCAGGGAACAGAAGTAATGATGCTTGAGCTATGTTTCCCCTCTGGCATCTGATATTGTGATATTAATGGTGATAAAAATGAGTCACTGTGACAAAAAAGCCAATGCTTATTTTCATTTAGCTATCTAATACTGTATTTTGAATATACTTTGAGATTAATTGCTTTTGCAAAACAGGTTTATGTTTATGTGTCTTTTTAATTCAGTTGAACAGCTTTGTTTATATTGCTTTGTGCTTTAAAGTGTCATTTTATTTAGCATTAGTTTCTCTTACTCTTTTTTTTAAACATATTTTTTGTGTTTAATTTGTCATACAGTGATGGTTAAAGACAATTAAAAAGTCCGTTTTTGACATGTTGACAGGCATTTTTGTACCCATCTGTGTGCACAGTACACACATACCATCAATGAGACAAAGAAACTTATAGCAAAGCATAGGTTTTATTAAACACAGAGAAGGAAGGGCTTTTTACTGTTTGGTGGGGACAACATAATGAACCAAAAACTGCAGATCTGTGGGTTGTACTACATTAGATAATTTAGCAGTGAAATGAGATTAAAACAAGTATAGCTCACACATTTAGGTAATCTACACACTATCAAGCTATATATAGCAAACCTCATTTAGCAAGTCATGCTACTATCTGTATGATCTTTTTGTCATCTTTCCTCTTTCTGTTGCACATTTCCACCTTGTCACGAATGCTCATGACAGACTTGCATACACATTGTCCCCAGTCATTTTGGCAGGGTCCAGATCAGAGTAGGCTTGGTTGGTGTTCACGTAATTCATGTACACGTCTCTGTCAGTCTGTGGCAAACATCCTCTGGTATGCAAAAAAAATGTGGATGTTAATATATACAGCCTTCTAATTCAACTGTCTCACAATGTGTCAACAAAATGCTAACCTAATTAAAGCTGCAAGCAGCGTTGAGCGGGCCCTCACGCCTTTGCGCACGTTGGGCCGCGGCACAGTCGAAGGGCTTCTGTCACAGGCATGTAGATGTGTTCAGACCCGGGCTGTTTTCAGACAGTGCAAGGAGATAAACATCACTTCCTTTGTCCACCATTTTGCCTGCTGCTGGGGCTGCTTAGCTGCAATTTCGTGGGGGGCGCTATTGAGCCAGTTTGCATCACTGATAAAATATTGTCATGTAGGCGTGTTCAGGCCGGGACTCTTATCAAACATGTAAAGTTTGGTGCAGACTGGAGCATGTACAATAAAGTTATAGCAACTTCCTCTGTGAAACATCAAATCTCAAAGGTAATAGAGATGAAAACATGACTTACCTCGATGTCAGTGTGACCATGTAGGAAGAGCCAAGCTCAAGCAGGCTGTTTTTGTAAGCTTGCATGATGACACGTCATCAGGCCATCACAACGCCCAGTAATCGAGCCACCAGTAACACCAATCACATCAATAAAATGGCGTTTTCTGGGACTTTCTGGAAGCTGACGAATCACAAAGCTTGTCTCCATGGCTCTGGGAATCTGCCTGATTGCACTTCATGTCTGTCATACGTTTAAATGTACAGTGCCACAAGTACTTGCTGGACAAAGATGTGTAACTTTAGTTGTCTGTTATCTAACATTGCATGAAGGAGTTAAATATCATTTCCTGTGTCCACTATCTGGTGCTAGAAAACACGCATTAAATAAACATCATGTCGCTGTATATCAACTGTAGAGCACACCTTGAAAATTTCATGTGAATCAGATGATGTTTGTCATATAAGGCTTACTTGCACAGCTGTCATCAAAATTGTGCACTTTGTGGGTTAACACTTTTAACCCAAATGACCTGGTCAAAGTTTGATTGAAATGTGTACTGTCACAGGGCTCTACAGTGCGAGTAAGTTTGTATATAATGTACTGTAAGTATATAGACCTTTCTGCTATGTCCTATAAAACTGAGCTACATTCAACTGTCACACCCATCCCTCGCCTTTCTTCCCTCCTTCTCCCTGTTAGATTGAGAGCAGGATGTCAGAGCAGTCTTCTAGTGGAAATATCTTCATAAATCTCATGACTTTGGCCAAATCTTACGTGAAAAATCACATTTTAGTAAGAATATTCGTCACGAATCCATTGATATAGGTTTGAAAGTGGTCTGACTTATAGTTTAGACGTCAGACACCTCAGTTTGGCACAAAGTCCATGCCCAGAGATTGCCTCCCCATTGGTTTACATTGTAAGGTGCAATGTGGCACTCCAACTTTCAGGGCTTATAAAATCTAAACCTTCTCTCATGTACCATTGGTATTATATCATCTCTCTATATTGTTTTTAACCCCAGTTTACATGACTCTTAGCCATGCTAGTGGCCTTGTTCTAGGGAGGGCTCTGCACGCTGGCTGACACAAGTCTTTGGTCAAAAGTAAAATATGTAGTATGGGTAGACGACCATGAAATGTGTTACTTACATTCCCCAAAGGATGAATCATTTTCAGGATCTTCATTGGGATTATCTCAGGTTGGGCTTGGATTTTTTTTTTTTATGAAAAGGCTGTGTTACAAACAGGGGGCTTGCAGTGTAAAAGACATCGGCAGGGGTGGTCTAATGAAAGATGCTAAGAAGTTGCATTATGATAAATGAAGGATTCAGCCATGACCCATACTAGGAGCTAAAAGTCAGGATATCTTGGCTTGTGTAGCATCATTTCCTTTGCTGACCTTATGAAAATGTGTCTCTCACAAGTCTTTCAGATTTCTGACAGTGGAGTACTAAATTGTTGAAGTAATGCTCAAACCATATAGTCTTTGGCATGACCAATATCTTCCCCTAACCTTAACCAAATAGTTTGGTGTGTCTTCATCCTGCTGATGGGGTTGCAGAATGTGCATATATGGGTTATTTAGGATGCACTGGTAGACAACCATTTTGTTGCTGTTGATGTTGGAGGTTGACAGATCTAATTCCAGTGTAATTTCCATTAAATTCTTACAAACAAATATTCCCCACGGAGAATTATTTTCTCTCGATCTGATTCCAGCGTAATTTCCATTAAATTCTTACGAACAAATATTCCCCACGGAGAGTTATTTTCTCTCGATCTGATTCCAGTGTAATTTCCATTAAATTCTTACGAACAAATATTCCCCACGGAGAATTATTTTCTCTCGATCTGATTTCAGTGTAATTTCCATTAAATTCTTACGAACAAATATTTCCCACTGAGAATTATTTTCTCTCTAATGTTTGCTTCTCAAAGCATGCTTAGATTAATTGTTTGGTCCAGTGTATAAATTTAGAAGCTGTTTTAGCTCTGTGGCTGAGGAGGAAGCCATCTGTCTTGGGAGTACATCTGCCTAAAAAGGACAAGGAATGTATCTGTTAAGAGTTCCTGTTGTGCACATCATGACGCAGCTTGAATTCACTAATAACTAATAATAGTCACTATTCATGCCCTACAAACTCCAAGAGCACTAAACATAGTGCACAAAACAGAAAAGTCTCTACAACTGCTTTGGACTTTGATCTCGAATGTCAGCTAAAATACTCACTTCATCACAAAATGGGCTCAGGAAATGGTATGGATAATGGTTTGGTAATGGGAAAGCATAAGAATAGCAGAGAATAAAACCCTACAGTGCTAGCTGCTCTGTGATGCCCTCAAGTGAATTTTGAAGCAATGATTAAAGACATATGAAATCATCAGCAGTGGAACCATTAAAGCTTCCCTGTAAACATGTCCATTTGAACATAATTAAATCACATTCCAGCAGTGTTGGGAGCTGAGAAATTGAGTTTAGGCTGCTGATGATAATGTATTATGATTCTAGTGCTATGAACAGCCCTGTAGCAGGTCTCTACTGTATATGCTCAACCTCTCATCTTAGTGAATTCACACATCTAGAATTTGCATAGTGCACACTCAGCCAGCCACCCAGGCCTAGATCTGCAAATATCAGCCCCATAAAAGAAGGCGTTCGCCAACCACTGCACCCACTGAAGTTCATCGTTTAATAAAGAGCGCTCTCTGCCTGTGTCTTTTATGTCACCCTTATGGATTTCAGAGGCAAATTCAGTCTGTGATGTTGCTGTCGCTATGAACTAAGCTTACCCAGCATTCTGTACCCTTCCTCTGACCCTGGTTGTGTGGTCATTAAGGAAAAACGGATTGAAGCGGATGAGCCATTGCTATGAGACTGTAGGAAGTGCATGACCTCTATCACAGTAACTGTGCCTTCCTGTGTAACAACATCTGTCAGAAGCATCTGTGGTGGCAACGCTGCTGAGCACTTTGTCAGTGCTGGTTGGTTAAAGGCAGTTGGCTGTTTGTATGTCTCAGCGGTTTCAGACAAGGACGTGCCAAACACATTGTTCAAACCCACAAAACTTTATTTCATTTTTTTCCAAATATAATAAATATGTCAGGCAGAATGTTTGGGAAATGCATATAAAATTATGCACAAGACATCTGGAATATTTCCACATGATGAAATGGTGCAGCCATAAAATATATGAGGTCTTAGGTTTGAAAATTTCACATTTATAGCTTCAGTGAATAGTGCTGTGATCAGTGTGGAATAAGGTGTTTTCCCATCGTATGTAAGGGGAAGAAAGAAAATGTTATTAACTCCTCGTTGATTTTTTTTCATGGGGTCCAAGCTGGCTGCCTCCCTGTTTTGTTATTTGTTTTTTGGAGTTTTTTTTTGTTTGTTTGTTTGTATTTTTGCCTGACATGTTTTAATTAGCTATTGAACTATCTTCTTCTAAGGCTCTGCCGGTTATGGAGAGCAAGGATTTGACCATGTTTCAAGTGCAGGTCCGCCCTGAAGAAAAATGCACAACGTCCCCTGTCACAATGACCATATGAACCTCTGTGACACATTTACTGTATAACTGTGGCCTTCCTGTTATTGTGGAACTGTGTGAGCATGGGATTATTTGAGGGCCAGAGGGACATAATGAGCAGTTCTCCGGAAGGCCCACAAAGTTATTTTAAAACAATGATAGCATTATTAGTGTATATGACTTCCAGCTAAGTGGTTGAAAAATTGAGCTGTTGGATTAATGTGAAAATGTAAAAAGACAAAAAATGTAAAAGACAGTAAGAATTTAAAACAGTTTGAACATTTGAACATTGAGCAGAGGAGGTTGGAAGCCAAAAATGACTTATGTAGATACTTCCCCTGTTTAAATATCAATAGTCATACTTAAAGAGAAAGATATAAACAATGATTGCGTAAACATCAAAGTTTCAAGACTAAGCAGTAATACAAAACTGATAGAAATGTTTACATAGAAGTTTGTTTGCAAGTTTTGGTGCGTTACAGTGAAATCCATGAAGTGTTATAACAATGATAATGTTGACCTTAGTGATGGAAGTAGATTTTTCCAAAAAGATGGTCTTCTGTGTTTTGCTCCAGGACATAGAGCAAAGTAGCCAGAATAGGGAAAGAGAACTGTCATGGAAGGAAAGGTACTCCTCAGTCATCCTATTTAATAAATTATTTTCTTTTCAGTGACTCAGCAAGTAGGATGAAAACTTTTCAACTCAAGAGGCTGTTACTGGCACATTGGTTGATGTAGGGATTCAACCTGTGAAGTTTTGGAAGGTCGTTCTCACCACTAGACTCGTAATTTAAGGCTTGATTTAAAGGTTTGATTCCCACAAACCGCCGGCAGACAGCGGTGTGTTCTATCAGTTTGTCCACTCTGTTATTAAACATCCTTATTGTAATTGATTAAGTTTTCCAGTTCACTGAAACACGGCCTCCTCACCATGTACAGACGGAATGACTCACACTTTTATGCACAAGTAATTGGTCTCTACACTTCTGTTCCAACTTGCCTGCACAGATGGATAGGAATGAGGTGAGAGCAGACCTTCTTTTTCAGCTCTTTTTCAAGGTGCGTTCATGTCTACAAGTGGACTGAAAGAAATCATCTGCAACTCTCTCAGGCATTCCCCAGGGAACAGATTGTCAAATGTATTGTTGACTCGCTTCAGATCTTTAATAGCAGAACAATCTTTAATTGTTGTGTCTGCGCTGCATCTATGGAGACATTTGCCACAGGTATGACCCTCTGGCTGAGTTCAGGCAAAGTTCAGTTAGTTGTTGGGTTGGGCAGCTTTGGTGTTTTGTATTTTTTTCCACAGTAATTTTACAGCTCATGAGAGTATACACAAAACAGCTTGCTTGAAGCTGGTGTTCATAGATGGATACCTAGTATCCAGTACCAGTTTGGACACACTTTCCTATTGTGTATCCAAACTTTTGACTGGTACTGTATGTCAGCTACAGAAATGGATAGTAGATGGACTGAAAAAAGCACCATACAGCACATGTGTGCGTGTGTTTGTTTTTTCAGACTATTTCTCTGTGTTTATTCACTACTGAGCACATCCCAAAATAACAAAGCATTAATCACTTTGCACTAATGCCTTGGTTTACACTTGTTAAGCTAGACATACCTATTTGATGACAGAGAACTGTTGCTGAGAAACTCTTCTAGTTTATAACTGAGTGGCATCACTGAAGCCAACAAAGTTGAAAATTCCTTGCTTTTTAGGGAGAAAAACAGATGTTAACATGTAGGTGGCTGATCCACATTTTTTGCACCTTGCCTACACAGGCTGAAATAATATATCTTTAAAGAAGTTAGAAGAGAAACAATGTGGTTGTATATTTGTATGTGCACTGTGGTTGTATGTGTATCCATGGACTCATGTTGCACAAGATAATGGTTTGAGGTCATCACTAAATCACTGAATTCTCCTGAACTCTGTTTCTGGACTGTTTGTGTTTTGGGGGGTTTTGGTGTTGCTCTGTGTATATTTTGAATGTGCTCTGGGTTACAAATTATTTGTGATAACTGCATCTACCATTTGTGTTTGTTTGTGTAGTGACTGTTTTTCCTATGACATCAGAGGAGTGTTCCATCAACACAGCTAAAGAAAGCTGTGCTTACTTGAAAAAGCCTGGCTAGAATTAACGTCAACTTTCACTTGAGGCTCAAGCCGTTCCACTAATGCAGCTAAGCTGTGTCTAGTCAACGCCAAGTCTAGCCAGACTGGAATAAACTAGCAGTGTGCGCGTGCACGGATTACATAAGCAGCCCACAACAGTCGATTGTCGAAAAGACGATACTATGTCGCAAAAAGAAGAGAAAACTAGAGCGGTGTTCTTCTCTGCAGCAGAACAAACCTGCTGATGAAACTATATGAAGAATATAAAGGAGTTTTCACAAAATAGGGCAAAACTGCTACAATTAAAAAGGTGAAGGAAATGACTTAGCACAAAATTGATGACAGATTAAATGCGCACCTGTAGGCAGCTAGTGATAGCCGAAAGGTTAGAGTGAATTTATCATTAGAAGGTTCATGGTTCAGTCCCTGCATCCGGCTTAATGAGTCTGGGTGGTGAAAGTGAAGAGCAGTGCTTGTTCCTGTTCATGGTTTTATCTTTATTTGTTAGTAAATGAGCATTCAGTAGTATTACCCTTCAGATCAGCGACTGTAGTTATATCATCACTAGGCTAGATGATATTAGATGTATAATTAAAATTATGGTGTAGGCAACTTAAGAGAACCAACTTACCAACATTATCATACTCTTAGACACATTTCTCTTTCACAAAATGTAACAAGCGTCAATGAAACTTAAAAATTAAGTTGCAGTTGGAGATTAAGAAACTGGAGAAGGATGTGAACAGTGGAAACCGCTTAGAGTGGTCACATCTGTCCGGGTCAAATATCACTATAATATCATAACCTTTTCTTTTTCTTTATTTCTCATGCAGAATACCATCTAATTGACATTTGTAGGCTATATTTATTACCCTACACGAATATAGAGTTACCGAATTTTATTGACTGTTTCAAAATACAGTGCAGCTGTTTCAAACGCATTTTTGAAGCAGCAGGTTCTGACTCTGCCAATGACAAGTTCCTTCTTTTCCCTGGCGGCAGAACAGGCGAAGAGAGCGGTGAATTTTGCTTACTATAAGCAGTTAACACTATGGGTACGTCTCAAGTCTCTTATTTTATGGCTCCTCGCTCCTCGCCTGAACCGGAAGTTGTTCCTGATGCGCCGTTTTGACAGGCGTCCCAAGTCTTTGCTCTACTCTGCTCCAAGGAGCGAGGAAACACGAGAGCAGCCTTCACGGAAGTCTTTTACCGGCCGACACGCCCCCTTATTGGATATCAGTTATTGATTGAACGCTGTAGCTGATCAGACTAATCTGATAGGCCTACATCACTGCAGTTTCATACCGAAGTGGAGACAGATTATAGATTCAATTTAAGTGTATCATTCCCAAGTTTTATGTTTTATGTGTTTTCTGATTCATCATAGTTAAAAATCTGTTAATTGTCGGTCTGATCAACAAAAGAACCATAAACAACTTTCTTCAGTTATAAGAAAGATTTTTTTCATGATGTTATTTCCTCCATTAAACTGTTTCTTGCTGACAGACAGACTCTTCCTGACTTTAATTTGATCCATAATAATAGTTCAAAACATTTATATTTTACGTATCATTACGTATCATTTCCATTCAGTCACATGTGAGGCTGAAAATTCCTGAGCGTCGGGCTTGATATGACTTAACTCATTTCCATTTGCCCTGAAACATTTAGCCAAATACATATTTTCCAGTGTTCAGGAGACACCCTGATCATATTCTGGGTTACTGAATGATGAATTCACTATCAGGATTATCAAAAAATACAGATACAAATAATCAATAAATAGTATAAACGCATTCTGCGAGTAGAAATGGTTCCTGTGCGTCTGATCAGGACACAGTATAAATACAGAATGCAGGTTTTTATTTAGGTGTTTGTTAAACAGGTAACAGCCTGCAGAGAGAAAACAGCTGCTCTAGCGGTGATAACTGTAAACCTTTATTAGTATTAGCACAGCGCACATGTGTGGAGACACACACTATATCAGAAGTTTCTAAGCCGACTGACAGCTGATCCAGCTGTGATCAGCTGTCGCCGTCATCAGAAACGGACGTCGCTTCACATGACGCTTCAGAGGAGAGGACGTCTCATGTCTCTTAAAACAGATTTCCTCGTTTCCTCTCTCCTCGCTTGGTTTCCTCGCGTCTCTCCTTGCATCCACGGTGGGAGGGACTAAGACGCAAGGAAAAGACGCAAGTGAGGGAAACGTGGATGCAATTTAAGAGTCTTGGGATGCACCCTGTATAAATTTAAACACAGCAGAAGGTCATGGTTTGGACTTAATTAGGGACCGAGCCCAAAAGGCAAAGGACTACTGTAAAACAGTGAATGAATAAATAAATGACTACAATTTAATGCTGGCACACTTTTATTTCTTAAATTATAAATGCTAAGCTTTTAAATAAAAGGATCCAGTCCAATACAAGAGTGACCACGAATAAAACAGGGATTTACTTAAGTATTTTTGTAAAAGTCCCTCACAGTTCTTCTATTTTATGTTTTCTGAACACAGACAAGTGATGTTAGTGCGAAAAGACACTTGATGGAACCATCTTTTGAGAGTCTGTTTCCGTCTGTCGGACATTCTTTGACATGCAGCTGAGTTAAGCTTGACCATAAGCCTGCCACGGAGCAGGCTAGTTCTGCTGACTAAGTTACCATGGTTACTGGGCTGGGACTCATATAAGTCCCAGTGATGGAATGGAACTCCCACTAAAATTAGCGAGGCTTATCAAAATAAGCCAGGCCATCCCCTCAGCCAGCTTGATGAAACACCCCCAGGGATCATGTTTTCTTCAGTTTTAATCTCTGCCTTGCTTTGGTTTTATTCTTGGCAGTTTGTAACCTTGTGTTTCTCACGTGTTGCCGTGATTCTGCTCAGGCTGTTTTCCCCTGCACATCTGTTCAGTGTTTAGTCCCATTAGCCTTGACCTGTTAGTTGCCTACCACACCCTCATTGTCTTCATTGTTAATCAATCCTGGGCTTTCCCTCCTTTTCCAGTGCCTGCCCCACTCCAGCTGTGTCTTGATCTGTGATTAGTTAGGGCCTGAGACCCAAAGGGGCGAGGACCCTCTTGTATCTGTTCTGTTTCTTTCTTTCTTTCTTTCTTCTTTCTTTATTAATCCGCCACTTCAACCCTAAATTTGACCCCCTAAACATGCTCAAAAACTCAGCAAATTTGGCATGCACATCAGGTCTGGTGAAAAATTTGATAAAATGTAAAAATTATCCCCCAAAGTGCCAAAATGTGTTCTATAGCGCCACCTATGTCACTAAAATGGCCGCCACGGCCCGTAGGAATGTCTTAGAGAGATTGAACCAAAACTCAATTATTCGTTTCAACAAGACATACAAATCATACACGACACCCCTGACCTAAATCCAACAGGAAGTCCACAATTCGCCCATGAAAGTATGACTTTGTGCCAATTTTGGACTTTGAATAAACGCTATCTCCTCCCAGGGCATTAATGGTATCGGCTTCAAACATGACTTATCACACTGTGCTGAACAAAAGTTATTAAAAACTTTGTAATAACTCAAAGATTTTATAACTCTTAGATTTTGTAAGCCCCGAAAGTTGGAGTGCCACATTGCACCTTACAATGTAAACCAATGGGGGGGCAATCTCTTGGCATGGACTTTGTGCCAAACTGGGGCATCTGATGTCTAAACTATAAGCCAGACCACTTTCAAACCTGTATCAATGGATTTGTGATGAAAATTCCTACTAAAATGTGATTTTTAATGTAAGATTTGGCCAAAGTCATGGGATTTATGAAGATATTTCCACTAGAAGGCTGCTCTGAAATCCTGCTCTCAATCTGACAGGGAGAAAGAGGGAAGGAAGGCGAAGGATGGATGTGACAGTTGAATGTAGCTCAGTTTTATAGGATATAGCAGAAAGGTCTATATACTTACAGTACATTATATACAAACTTTGTATGAAATTTGGGGTTATTATCATTTATTTTACAATAATTGTAGGTCTTATATGTATAGTCAGTAGTGGGGATGACCTATGAGGGGAAGGGAAAAAATGAAGTGAGGGTGACTATTAAATGATAAAGTGCAGTAGAAAAATAAATCATAACTAAATTTTGTAGCTCTGTACTGCAGTTTTTCCTTTATCAGGACCCGAGCACCTAGCGGTTCGCTCACACTCTCCCTTCAAATATATTAGTATTTTTCTGTGTCCAGCTGCAGTTACTTATTGTTTCTACACATCTGACAGCAGTGTTTCTGAGGGAGTACATGTGCTCACAAATGAAAAATTTTGGAGCACACATAGAAATTCAGGAGCACAATGAAAAGTGTTCAAGTAACAGTTTATTAAAGAAAACAATTCATTACATACATATTTAAACTGTTTGTGTGTGTGTATATAAATCAAAATTTATGTTGTCTTTAGGGATGCATGATTTTGGCAAAAATCATAATCACGATTATTTTTCCTCAATATTGAGATCATTTTTATTAAACATGATTGGTTTTTGACTCTCATTTTGCTGATTGGTTATAGTGATATAGCACATATTTTTCCCACTTGTCTGAGGACACTATTACACCTGCAACCATATATTGCACTAATGGTCAAGAAAGACAATATATGAGGGGAGAACTCAGGAAGACTAGAGTTTTTGGGCTCAGCATTATAACTTTAATGAACATGCCAAGTGGGTGGAGCAGCAGTGTTTTTGTCTTTTTGTGTTTATTATACGGACAGGATTAATGTGTTGGATTTAATTTTTGGTCCACAGTACGAGGCGTAGGATGACTATAATGTACCTAATATGCTGGTTGCCAACTGCTGTTATAAACCAAAAAGATGAGAAGAAAAGGTATTTTCAAACAGAGTGATACATCCTGTCAGCCTGAAAGTTGTAGTTCCACATCGCACCTTACAATGTAAACCAATGGGGAGGCAATCTCTGGGCATGGACTTTGTGTCAAACAAATGGTCCTGACGTCTAAACTATAAGTCTGACCACTTTCAAACCTTTATCAATGGATTTGCGATGAAAATTACTACTAAAATGTGATTTTTGATGTAAGATTTGGCCAACATCATGAGATTTATGAGGATATTTCACAAGAAGAGTACTCGAAAATCCTGCTCTCCATCTGAGAGGTAGAAGGAGGGAAGAAGGGGGGGGGGGGATAAAGTCAGACCTGTCAGCCCAGGTCTGACATCATCTACATGCTTGTGACAGAAGCCCTTGGACTGTGCCACGACTCGAAGAGTAAAACTTGCATAATTTTGATGACACAGGGGTGAGCAAGACAGACATGTCTCGCCCTGCAGAAAATTGTCATCCTCACACCATTGAGACTTGATGTTTCGCCATGACAGAGGAAATTACCATAACTTTATTGTACAAACTCCGGTCGCACCAAACTTTACATGTTTGTAAAGTCAGACCTGTCAGCCCAGGTCTGGCAACATCTACATGCCCGTGACAGAGGCCCTTGGACTGCACCGCGCCCCGACGTGTGCAAGGGTGCGAAGACCCAATCAACACTGCTTGCAGCTTTAATTCTGATGGAAATTGGGTTTTATGTGGTCTGTATTAAGAACGATGAAGGCATGCTAATGATGTTCTACGGGAATTAAACATCAGTCAAATCTGTATTTGCATCATCATTCGGACTAATCAGCCCCAATCATGACTCACTCTGAGGAGGTAGAAACTTATTTAATCAGACGTCTAATATACAGCCTGTATATTAATTAGAGGTGTTATTTATATGTTTAATAATTATGAACTTAACCCTTACATACTGTTCATATTCTGACCCTTCACAGTATGGGCCTGGTTCAGGCTTCATAATTAGTCTCTACACCAAATTTTGAATAAAAAAATGATTAACATTCATAAATACGGTATCAGTTGTTAAGAAATAAATGATCCTTCATTAATCTTTCAGAAAGCAGGAAGAGTGCTTATTTAGGTTTGTTTATGGAGAGACACATTCACAGTTTCACTATACTGTGGTCTCATGTTACCTGAAACAGGAGAACATAACAGCAACATCATAATTTCAATGAATTTGATTGAATTTGAAGAATGCAACAACATTTTTGAATCGGTGGGTTTCATTATAACCATGAAATTTACCAATCAACACTGCTAGCATTGATATATGATAAAATCCACATGCACTCTTTTTCTATCAAACTGCACAATCAGTATAGTCGTGTAGGTCCTGGAGTTATCTGCAGAATATTTCCGCTGCCATCCTCCCTGCAGACATGTTACTGAAGATAACATACCCACCTGAACTTTGTTGTTTTCCTGGGAATTGATGTATTTATTTTTCCTTATTAAGACATGTTTGTAGGTGCAGATGCTGCAACAATGTCAAGGCACCTTGTGACCCTATGTACCTATGTACATCATATATGATGATGCCTATGTATTTTGTTCATTTTGTTTCATCACATGTTTCATGATATAAACACTGTATTTAAAAAAAAAAAAAGGATTGTTTGGTCTGGAGTACTGTGATCGCCATCTTGTGGAGTTTGTTTTTCCCTGCTGCTTGCTGACAAGCAGCTGAGTTACAAGAAATGCCTGTTTTCTCTTTGACGCTTGCCTGAAGAATCTTGTAGGATCTTGTAGATTGAAAAGTTGCCTTGAAAAGAGAAAAAGAGAATTGAACTATTTATTTGGAGCCTAACAATGTGTAAACCTTTCTCCTTTGTGCTCTGCAGTAACATTTCTTTTGTCTTGAACCTGAAAATATTTGCCTGGATGTGCGCACACTTGGTCCCTCTTCTAATGTTTCATGATTCCCCCATGACACCTCAAAAGTCTACAGGAGCACAGATATGCCAATCTATAGTTTCTCTGGTTTGTTTCTTTGAATAAATACAGGTCAAATTTGACCCAGAACACCCTCTATGTACAAAGATTTATACCAGCAGCACAAATATATATATATTTGGGAAATATTTCTATTTTTGTATATTGACAAATGGCAAAGTTGGTGTTATGTTGTGATAAATTTATCATCTTCTACAAGGGACCTAATGTCTTTAATACTCAGAGGCGAGTTTAAATGGATCAATCTAAACTCTTAACTCATTATAATACCTCAAAGTTTTGTGACATTAAAATTAAGTTTGACTATTATAATAAGTTTCAAGACAAATTCTTGAAGAAACTGATCTTCCTTTCTGAAATGTAGCCCAGCTGATTTTTGAGATGGTTGTTTGACTTGTTGCATTTTTAGAGTGTGTTTTTTTCTTTATTTAATTGGGTACATCACATTGAGATAAGAGCTCATTTTCGAGGGAAAGCTGCATGTAAAAGAATACAAGATAAGAACAAGAATATAAAAATATGGTGAAAAACAGGGCATGAAATAAAAAAATAAGAGTGACGTACATAAGTGTATAATTTATATTTCTATGGACAAGGGTATAGAGACCAGCTGAAAAACACCGAGATTACCTGAGTGTTAGCATCTCTCAGGAACAAACACAGGAAAATATGGAGGTGAATATGTTGCTCCATGTTGGGTTTTCCTAAGACTGAAATAAGCACACCCACAACTCTTTCGTATTGAACTTTGAAGCACTCCTTCCGCAGAAACACACATATGCACAAACACACACGCCTAGTCAGTCAGTTGTACTTAACAGTCGATGAGTTCACATCCTGAGAGAGAGAGAAGGAGAGGAAGCAGTCTGGTAAGTTGCCAGCCTGTAATTTAAGATTCCATTTTTGTTGCTTTTATGCTTTACAAAAGTGAGAAATGTAAAGACAGACAATATGAAAGAAAGTTTGTTTTCACTGATGTATTGAACAAATGAAATGAGGCAGACTGTGGTGTCTTTAAACTCACCAATGAGCTGCCACCTGAATATCACGGACTGATTGATTAATTAGAGGATGCAGCACGTGTACATTTGAGAGTAATGCGGAGTACCGAAAAATAGACTGATTACTTGTGATTACTTCTACTTTACTTTTTACTTTTTGCCATTTAGAGATTTTCAAACTTTTTATTCTTGCTTTCATTATTTGATAGAACTTACAAATTTACAAACTTTACTTTGTTTTCCCTTTCCTTTGTCATGTGATGTGATTTTGACTTTTACTACTTTAATAATTTGTCACAGTTTGCCTGTCCTCTGGAATATCTACTGGACGGATCAATTTGAGATACGTGCCTGCTTAAGATTTACAACATAGTTCTTCAGAAAGAAGAAACCATGGTAAGATCCTCGCTTCCTTTTTTGTGGTGTTGCTTCACTTCCTCTGACATCTGTTTATCACATGCCACGTTTGTGGACCATATAACCACAGCTGGCATATAGCCATTATTTATCTGATATCACCATAACATATTTGAAAGAAGAAGTAACATTTTTATTTTGATGTTTTCTTATTAATATTTAATTGAGACATGATTGGGCACTTTTCAGCTTTAATTCAAGGTGACAGACTAAATGATCAATAATCAATTCAATCAATAGTCATTCATCAGGTATTTTACCAGTGTCAAAGGGGAAAACTTAAACATTTTCAGCAGTATTAAAACAAAGACCTGCCTTCATGGTTGGGGGATCAGATTTTTATCATGCGTGGGTGTGTGAGTTTGTCACCTTGAGTCTAACAGGTTTACTGGAATTTAACAGTTTTGCATGACGCACCTACATATCACATTTCCTTCACAAGATCAAGTGATAGCTGAACTTTTGACCCAGTTTGCTACTAGTCTATGTTTTGGTTCTGAGACAACTTTGATTTTCAGTCTTTTCTCGATATAACGTTCCCATACCTGGATTGTAAATGTTGTGTGATTGGATGAAAATTGTGAGATCATTATTCATCTAGCATCATACCTGCTCTTCATCTTTACAATGTTAGTGGTAGTGGTAAAACCTTAATGATTAACAGATTTAAACTTTTTGTGTTCACTCATAGCACTTTTTTTTTTTGCAGGATTCTGTGAGAGTTCTTTTTTTTTTAGAACTTCTTCTCTTCTTCTTTTTTCCTGAATGGCTTTATAATAAAAGAGAATTAAATTCATGAAGAGCAATTCCCTGAATTTCCTTCTCAAAACACACACTTTCAGACAGAACCACCCTAAACCACTGGTATTGATCTAAACATGAAACTATTTAAGCCTCATTTGGACTTGAACCACTGACATGTTTTCTGTTTTATTTTCCACAGACGGGAATTCTGGCTTCAAGCACAGAACCAAATTACATGGCAGGAAGGCCTGAATTGAATTCTTCAGCTGGTAATGACTCAGGCTTCCTGGACTCTGAGTTTCGTTATCAACTCTTCCCAGCCGCCTATGGTATCATCTTCATCCTGGGTCTCTTCGCTAACCTCTACGTGCTGTTTGTCCTGCGCTGCCTGCGTGAGGCCAAGGCCATGGGTGAAATCCGCATCTACATGACCAACTTGACCGTTGCTGATCTCCTGTTTGTGTGTGCACTTCCATTCTGGATTGGCTATTATAGTCGCCACGGTAACTGGATCTACAAAGACTTCATGTGCCGGCTGACTGGCTCGTTGTTCTTCATCAACACCTACTGCTCCGTCCTCTTCCTTTCAGCCATTAGCGTCAACAGATACTGGGCAGTCACCAAGCCTCTGGACGCAGCCTCTTCGGACCACAGGCGCCGTGGGATCATCGTGTCCGTTGTCATCTGGGCAGTGACCATAGCAATGGCTATTCCATATCTGGTTTCTCCGGGGACCAACGAAGATGGGAATGTCACTCGCTGTTTTGAGGGGTACCAGAATCAAACTGATTTTGCAAAGAAAATAGTGGCTTCCACTCATTTCACGATAATTGGAGTGTTTTTAGTAGTTTTTTTTCTTGTCGTAGTGTGCAATCTCCTTATCGCCCGAGCCTTACTTTCTCAAAAGGCTCCTCAGTCAGAAATGGGGTCTGCAAAAATTCAATCCAGAAAGTCCCACAGGACCGTATCATTCTTGTCTAAAAAACCCAGGGGTTTGAAACGGAGGGCTCTGCAGATGTTGGTGGCAGTCGTGGGGGTGTTTGTTCTGTGCTTCCTGCCTCACCATATCATTCAAGGCTTCTGGACACTGGCAGTGTTGCAGATCAGAGAGGGCTGGGGTCACGTGGACTGGGACCAGAACACTCTGCAGGTGCTCAACGACGCACATCAGATCACCCTGGTTCTTATGGGCCTCAACTGCATTTTGGATCCTGTGGTTTATTATTTTTCCACAAGGAGGTTTAGGAGGTTCATTATGGCTCACATGATAAAGTTCACAAAGGGAGACAGGTGCTCACACACGGTCACGTCACAGATCTCCATGGACAGCAGGAATCAGAGCCAGAGACGACAGAGCGAGCACCAAGGGCCTGAGTTGGATTAATTCAAACAGATTTATATACATATGTATATATCTGTTACATGTGTGTGAAATAATTTATCCCTCATGTTGCCACTGATTGAAGATGACAGGACATGTATATTTCATTTTAGTGTTGATGTCATTTAGCGCCAGTGTATCTACACCCTCTTTTAAGAAAGTTGTCTCACGCACTGTCTTGATGCTTAAACTCTGCTTACTGTTGGAGCTACAGTTTGAGTTGCACCCATCCCTCTGCTCTTCCTGTGTGAAGTACAGGCAGAAAAGCAGAAGTTTTGCAAACTGACGTTCATAAGCAAAACATTTATGACTGAAAATCCTGCAGAAGGACACTTTATCAGTTTGTGAAATTAACTGATGCGACATGAAACAATTGTGAAATTAAGCATAATACACATATATACACCTAGTCACCTCTTTTTGGGTGTTCAGGGTATAGATTACACACCCTTCCCCTTGGTGGGTGTCCCTGACATTATATCAGTAACATGTGGAGACAGAGCTGTCTCCCATAAGAGAAGTTAGGTTTTTTTTGTGCCTCGACAAGTTATATCCGTTATTGTGAAACCAGGGAACAGAAGTAACAATGCTTGAGCTATGTTTCCCCTCTGGCATCTGATATTGTGACATTAAGGGAGATGTGGTGGTAAAAAGGAGTCACTGTGACAAAAAAAAGCCAATGCTTATTGTCATTTAGCTATCTAATACTGTATTTTGAATATACTTTGAGATTACCTGCTTTTGCAAAACAGGTTTATGTTTATGTCTTTTTAATCCAGTTGAGCAGCTTTGTTTATATTGCTTTGTGCTTTAAAGTGTCATTTTATTTAGCATTAGTTTCTCTTACTCTTTTTTTATATATTTTTTTGTGTTTAATTTGTCATACAGTGATGGTTAAAGACAATTAAAAAGTCAGTTTTTGACACGTTGACAGGCATTTATGTACCCATCTGTGTGCACAGTACACACATACCATCAATGAGACAAAGAAACTTATAGCAAAGCATAGGTTTTATTAAACACAGAGAAGGAAGGGCTTTTTACTGTTTGGTGAGGACAACATAATGAACCAATAACTGCAGATCTGTAGGTTGAACTACATTAAATAACTTAGCAGTGAAATGAGATTAAAACAAGTATAGTTCACACATTTAGGTAATCTTCACACTATCAAGCTGTATATAGCAAACCTCATTTAGCAAGTCATGCTACTATCTGTATGATCTTTTTGTCACCTTTCCTCTTTTTGTTGCACATTTCCACCTTGTCACGGATGCTCATGACAGACTTGCATACACATTGTCTCCAGTCATTTTGGCAGGGTCCAGATCAGAGTAGGCTTGGTTGGTGTTCACGTAATTCATGTACACGTCTCCGTCAGTCTGTGGCAAACATCCTCTGGTATGCAAAAAAAATGTAGTTGTTAATATATACAGCCTTCTGACTCAACTGTCTCACAATGTGTCAACAAAATGCTAACCTAATAAAAATATACTGTAAATTTTTATTCCAGTAGAGACTTACTTTGGTGGTTTCTCAGCTCCAGATAAACCTTTAAGTAAATAAAGAAACTAAAATGACCCACAGGACATTTGCTTAAAATCTGACTTGACAAGAAATGCTCTTTTGTGTCCTTTACCTTTTGCTGCTGTGTTGGAGGCAGTCAGCATGCCACTAAATCTTTGCCAGCTCAGCCAAAACAGAATGGCGAGGTTGATGATCAAAGCCAGGAGAGAAAGGATGAAGGCAGCTATTCCTAATTTCTCCCCCACTATTTGAAGTTGGAGAAACGGCACAGAATTGCAGGTGAAAGGCTGATACGGCAGATACATTTGGTATTGGTGTCTATGTGACTGATAAGTACTGTAACAAGAAATTGACAAGAAATTCCAAAAATATGGGTGAGGTAACTTAGACACAGTGTTTCCATACTTTGTCCACCAGAGAGCAACCAGAGTTTATTTTTCAAATGTAAAATTTTCTGTGAAATTCTTTCCTAAAAACTTAAGAGATCCTTCTCAAAAATGTTTGTTCATGTTAAAAAAAGAATTTTGTCTGGTATATCAATTTTTTTAGACTAGCAAATATGATGACAGATATCTCAAAAAGTCAGTTTTGCTATAGTTTTTTTCCTAACACTTTCTCAAAGGACGTTAAGTAATTGTTGGCAATCAATTCTCATGACGCACTGAAGACATTCATAATAAAAATTTCTCATTACATCATTATTGTCCACATTAATGTTGAATCCAGTGTGATTCATCAGCACAAAAAAAGGAAGTTGTGACATTTAAAGATTTCACATTCATTCAAAACAGACCACCAACCTGTTGCACGTATGGAGATGATGTAGACGTTGTGGGTAGGGCTCATGCTCGTCTGAGATAAGCGGCTCTCAGCATGGCAGCGGTACAACCCACTCTGCTCTGGCTCAGTTAGGGTCAGATCCCTACCGGTGGCCACTTGCTGCCAGGTCTGATTTTCCAGTCGTTGCCAGGACCAACTGACGGAGGCCGGCATGGTGAAAGCACTGCACTGCATGGTGACTCTTTGACCTTCTGCAACTGGGTAGTCTGGTGTGGCTACCAGCTGCAGAGGAGATAGGTTTTCTGGAGAGGAGGAGGGAGATGAAGGTGAGATGAAAGACAGAAGAGAGGATGATGGATGGAGGACAGAGAGAGAGTAGAGATAAAACAGTTACAGATGTTTTGAAAAAAAGATTTTGGTATTGCTAGACATTTTGAGCCATGCTTGTGGCATGGCATGGATGGTGGGTTTGTTGGTCAGTCAAGCAACCTGCTCACTTTGTTGATCCTCTAATTTTTTTCTCTAGCGCCACCGTGAGGTTGACATTTGTGCTTTTTAGTGATAGTTCCCTATTGGATGGATGACTCTGGTGATCCAGCACCACCATAAAGTTTGTAATTTGGCACAAACATTCATTTCCCTCACAGGAAGAACTGTAATGATGTTTGATGACCCCTTATTTTCTCATTTTAAAGCCTTTCCTGTAATTTGTGTTAAGTGCTTGTTAGCATGCTAACGCCATAAACTACACTTTTTGGTCACCAAGGTGACAAAAACGAACATCATACCTGCTTAACATCTGCATAGTATTTTCATTGAGAGCATGTTGGCATTAGCATTAGCATTTAGCTCAAAGCACTGCTGTGCAGACTTTTAGTCTTGTTCCTAATACTGGTACTTTCATTTGATTTGATTGGAATAGTTAAAGATAAAGATAAAGAATATGTTTTACCTTCCACAGTCACTGCAGTTGTTTCCAGGTAAGTATATAATATACTTACCTGTTCCTGTGTAGTCAGGAAACTAACTGTAAAGACAGACAGAATAATAATATCAGCACATTTGAAACCTATATTTTGGATTCTGTTATTGCATTCACTTATAAAAATATTCTTACCTGTGCTCTCACAGAAAAAGAACAGGAGAAAAGAGAAAAGCAGCATGTTGTTTTGAGATGACTGAAAAGCAAATGACACAGTCGCTTCAGGCGAACAGGTACAAGAATGAATCAGGGGTTCAAAGCACAAGTGAAAATAGAGGAAGTATGGTACTGGGAAACTGAAAAGAAGGGAAGTTTCCTACCCAATATCAAATAGAACAACTGAAGCATAGAATAATAATAAATACCATTTTACAATTTTCACACAGGGTAAGCAGCAGTAAGCAATGATTTCACCTCACATAACTTGTTACTGGAAATGGTGGCTTAAAGTAATGGCATGAAAACAATAGGAAAGGTGCCCAATGTGTTGAAATAGGAGAACACAAATACAAATGCAAATTAGCACAAAGAGAATCATAATTAAACCTAATCTCACCCATGAAAGCCTTTAATTTGTAAATTTTAAATCTGTCAATCCATTTATGACCTGCAGGAAAAACAGTTAACCAGACTCCATAGAACTTTTAATGGTTTTTTAAATTTCAGAGCCGGCGGGCAAGTCTATCAGACACTCGCCACACTTGGTTTCAAACGTTTCATATCTCCAACATTGGTCACCTTCAGGCTCAGGCAATGATGACAGCTAAGATTGCTGCTGTTGGACAGTTTGACACCAGACCTCTCACCTCAGGCGAACACTCACTGGTTGCTAGAGTCAACCTGACAAGTCAGGAGAAGCAAGTGAACCAATTTTACACTCTGCAAAAAGCACAGAAATTAAAGATCAATATGTCAGGCCTTATGTGCATATAAAACATAGGAATGACACAATAACAGGAACACATATATAATCTCATGGAATCTAATATAAAAATGTGAGAAAGATTATAATATGTTGAGACTAAATCACATAAATAAGTTTCTAATTTGTAGATTGGTCATGTTGAACTGCATTACATTGTCAGATGTTCCTGTTATTTTGTCCCCTCTTACATGCAAAAGTCACCTGCCATAAGAATCATGGTGAGCTGTAGAACTGACCTCTGCGACATTGGCTCATGTGGTTATTGTTGTACACACTGTTTTAGTACATGGTATGTAGACACATAGATCTTGCTCTTTTGTCTTTATCATAGGGGAAGTGGTTTCTCTAGCTTCATGAAACTGTTGCTAAAACAACCTGCCTATCACAAAACAGGGTAGACAGGGAACACCTTCATATTATACAATGATAATAAGTATTCAGATTTTACAGTTCAATTAGCCTCAAGTAAAAATTGTACTCTATTTCACCTTGACATGTGGTGGAGAGGAAGTTGCATCAAATTGAAATACTTTAGTAAAGTTAGTTTGTTAGTAAGTTATTTACTTATTGTGTCATGCATCAATAAAAACATAATTTTACAAGTGTCCAGCCCACATGGACTTACAAGACACCAAAATACATTTGCAGTGGTGAAAAATTTGTCAAAAACTGAGCAAAACTTCTTATAATTACATTGAAAACAAAGAACTGTCTCTTCTGTACTATTCTCTGAACTTTACTGTGTTTCAGGAAGAGTTTCACTTCCTGAAACACAGTAAAGTTCTTTCACATTTGACTTAAGTGTTGTACTTCAGTAGATGTTCTAGTTTCATTCTGCTGTCATTGCTCAGTTTAGAACTCTCAAGTCTCAGCGCAGCAAGTATTAATACTTTATTGGTCATACTTTATCATTTCTTAATGGTGAGCTGCAGGAATTCATAATACATCCTGCACGCATTAAATCGTCACGAGTTAAATCAAATTGTCACAATCATGAGTCATGCATTAGTTGTGCATTACTTAAACATGCATCGTGTTTTTTTTCTTTTCTTCTGAGGCCCATTTCATAATCATGCCAAGTATGTGAAGTATGCCATGTTAAACAATGATTCTTCGTTGTTATGCCCCTTTCTTAACAACACAAATCAGAATTAATATCTGAAGTACGTCTTTATCACCATGCACGATCTAAAGACGGAAATGACTCATTTTCATCATACCAATATCAAGAAATTAGCATTAGACATGATGATGAAATGATAGGAAATTGCATAAGACTACACAAAAAATCACATTAATTACATTGATTGAAGCGTGGATGTTGATTGTTTTGGGCAATATTTTTAGTAATACGTTGAACTTATGCAAATATATTCTGGCTTTTCAGTAAAGCAAATTTTTGCTGATATCATCTGCACCCATATTTCCTGAAATATGATTTTTTTTTTCTTTTCTCTTGCAGTAGAAGAAATAGACAGTGTTTCTCCACATGCCCTGTGGCCATCTGTGACTTCCTCTTAATGAAGTTGTGTACACCGGAGGGGACAGAGGAACCTCTCTCTCTCTCTCTCTGAGAGAAAGATAAATGGTGATACTGTATAATTATCTGTGTCTGTCCTCATGTGTGTGTGTGTATAATGTGTGCATGTGAGTGTATGCATGTGTGTCTTTCCCCCCCAAGTCATTATTCTTCATTATTCTTCTATTATTCATTACTCATTCATTATTCTGCCTGTACTGCGGGCTGCAGTCATGCCTGTTGGTTCCCACCACAGATACTGTGGCCCTCCTGCTAATAGTTGACAGTAGAATAATGGGATAAAGTTTGTGTGATGCGTGTGTATACACAAATGTGATATCGTTCCAGATGTCGATGTTTGCCTTTACCTACTTGGACGGATGCAAATAATATAGTTCATGTTATACTTTATTGACTGCCTTTGTGAATGTTGACTTTGTTGATCACTAGGGGGCAGCATCTGCTTGATGGCTACAGAAGCTGGTTTATGACCAGACAATGAGGAGTGTGAATCCTTAGAGAAGCTGGAAAAAACAAAGAAATGGTCTCGTCTCCACTGATAAGCTCCGACGATTATTTTTTGAAAGTTTTCCTTTTCCAAATAAAGAGAAGAATAAGTTTGTTAGAGCAAAAAGTAAATTCATTGGAAAGTCCTTTTATTAACTAACTGAGAGTCCAAACACCAATCAACAGTGCAGGCCAACCATCTCGTGCATTTTCACTGGTGTATTTAAAAAAAGACGAAATAAATAACTAAAAATAAGCAGATGTTTTTAGATTAATGATGAATATTTTAAAGATCCCCCTCGAGACATATTTAAAGACGTATAAAAATCCTCTTCTTGGAATAATTAATTGTGTCTGACATGTTTTTCCACAAAAAAAGGTTGAGTTGTCAAAATCCTTAAAATGACATCTTCTCCTTCTCCCTCATTAAAAAATCAGAATCTAAGAATATGGAAATATTTTCAACTTCAAACATGCAGACAGGACATCTCCTACTTCACTGTAAATCCATTCTTAGTGTATGTGCACTGGAGGTTTCAAGTTTACACATCACACACCTTTGTAAGTTGCCTACTGGCCCTCGACTGCCTCCAAACTAGTTGTGATGTCACAAACCATTGTTCGTAGATACATGCCTTTAACTCAGATTTAAGGTGAGCACAGACAAACTTTCTCATTTCAGCAGATGAATGTGAAAACAGCCTTCTAGTGTGAAACTCTGCACATACATCATTCTGCACAGTGAAGCTTGAATATCTAACTGAGAGAACAAGAAGCGAAACACATTTTTGACTGGAGGGGGACTTTAATCTCCACATCAGAGGAGGTTTAGAGGAAGAGGCGTAATGGAGGTTTTACTGGTTGTGGTGAGAAAAAGAGAAGAAGAAAACATACACTAAACAGTGAGGCTAAAAAACACACCTGCAGATCGACACCCTTTCGGATTAGATTATCCATTGTTATGAGCAGCTACAGGCTCAGATCTGTATTACTTCTCAGTGAGAGCTTTAAACACATACTCAACCACTGGGTGGAGCTCAGCACTCACAGTTTCCATCTCTTACTAGTTGCATGAAAGCTTCAGCAGCACACAGTAGTAGCCTTCCTTTTAGTTTTTTGTCCTATGACCTCCCCCATCAGTCTGCAACATTAGCAGGTTGATGTAGCTGCTTGTTATGGGTGGCTGTAGGTTATTTTCTTATTAAGAATATAATTAATGACAACACATCAGGTAGGGTTCCAGTGCACTGAAACATTGGAAATGACTTGTTTTCTGGAGAAATTCTGGGTATATTGAGATAAGTATGACACAATAGGCATTTTTGGAATATGGAGTAAGTTTGAAATATGGACAGTGGGAGATTAATTAGTTTT
This sequence comes from Thunnus thynnus, assembly GCF_963924715.1. Lineage (NCBI taxonomy): Eukaryota > Metazoa > Chordata > Actinopteri > Scombriformes > Scombridae > Thunnus > Thunnus thynnus. The sequence continues at coordinate 13,739,045 of NC_089532.1, forward strand.
TAATCAGAGGCTTTGGTTTTAGATTATATAAAAATCTTTATGTATCAGAAGAGTATTTTCTGCCTTTTAGGTTCATTTTCTTCAAATGAATTCATGTTTTTTTGTACCAGACACTTGGCTTGAGTGTCAGTGTGACAGTCTCTGGCTCTGGGGTGTTTTTTAGTTTACACTTGAATTGCTGTCCCCCCCTCTTGTGCTTTCAGTTTGTCTGTGTGCTCTGAACATCAGCCCCATGGGGTGTTACAGTCACTTCATTGTGATGAAAATACATTATTATGTTGTTGAGTCGAGAAAGCATGAGATTCAGTCAGATTTCCTCTTGGAGACGGTTCTTCTTGATGACTCAAATGAAAGATGAAGGCATTGTATGTATGTGTGTGTGTGTGTGTGTGTGTGTGTGTGTGTGTGTGTGTGTGTGCGAGCAGAAAGATGAAGGAGTGCACTCATCCCTGCGTTATTTTTTGATGGATAAGTTTCCTCCCTCCTCTCGTCACGCGTTGGTTGTCACGGTGATGACGAGTGGCTTCCTTCTGCTTTTCTGGCGGGCGGTGGGATGTGACAGTCGTACGGGCAGCTGCCAGCATGTCTCTCACTGCTCCTCTTCTGCCTCCATTACACCCCCATCCCGGTCCAAATGATAAACTCCTCACTTATTGTCCATTTTACCAGCCCGCTCCTCAACGATCCCCAACACAGCATCTTAAATAATTTCTTTCTCCCCATTTCCCTCGACTGACCCGCATGGTGCTTCAGAAATAATAACAGCACTGAGAGCAGCAACAGCAGTGACAAAAGCTATTACAACACCATGCAACACAACAACAGAGGACAGACAGCACTCATCTCCAGATGGGCGCTTCCTGTGCCAGGCAGGAAATGGCACCGAGCTCCCTTGCCATCATATTTCATTTTAGCAGAGAACAGAGATGATCATCACTTCATCTTCGGCACATCCATCCCCCAACGGGTGAGCTGTAAATTCATTTCAGTCTTTTTGTTCTCCTTCCCTGCATGGATCCCACTTGAGTTGTTGTCATCATTGGCGAGAAATACTGGGCATTCAAACTCCAATATTTTGCCTCAGAGCTTTTCCTCTTCCCCGCTGTGGTGTCTCTCTGAGCGGGATAGAGATGTTTCGATTGTGGCTGACCTCACACAGATGTGCACAACCGCATGACGTGTCCGCATGTGTACCAAATGGAAGCTCTGAACACACCGTGACAAATAAACTGTATTCCACAATTTATGTTTATTAAAGGGGCACTCCACTGGTTTTACAAGATCAGTTTACTCATTATGGGGAGTGCTACTCAGCCTGTGAAACAGTTGTACAGTTTGTTCTGTGAATCTGCATTAGCTTTATCAATTCTGAAAAAAAATAACCCAGATGACATCATCAGGGTTATCTCAGTTTCAGCATGGAGACTCTAAATCCTTAACGGAAAGCATGCGTTACAAAAGGGCAAGAGTTGAGATGCAAGCATTTACCAGGTAGGGAGAGTCTAACAAACAATGCTACTGAGGTGCATTATGGGAATTGTCGGATCCAGTGTTTTTGGATTTTGACCTGTACCACTTAAGGTCAATATACTGTATATCTGCTTGTTAAATTTCTTCTGTCTTAAACAGAAAAGATGATTCTTGTGAGCTCCCCAACTTTATGGAGATGCAGTACTATAGTGCTAGAGTGTCTCTTTAAAGCATTATCAAAGAGAAGAGCAAAGATGCAGATGAGAAATAATGAGGGAGAGATAGAGGGTATGACATGCAACAAAGGTTATCTGCACAGTATATGGTATGTATCTTAACCACTGGACTCCCACATTAAAACAGATTCTTATGGTTGTTGTGGTTTAATACTCAAGGATGTCCTTTTTTTAAAAAAAACAAACAAAAACCTTCATTTAACCAATATGGTCTCTTGGGATTGCTAGCTATTTTGCCAAGATTGCAGCACAATCATGTTACATTTACCAAAACAAAGCCAACATTCAAACCAAATCAAGAGAATTTTATCGATATAGGGCAAAATCACAGATTACAAAATTGTCTAAAAGGGCTTTACAATCTGAACGATCAATCTGTTTTTCCTCATCATCCGTCTTGATTAAGAAAATCTCCTAAAATAACCCAACTTTGAACAGAGAAAAAAAGAAAGAAACTACAAAAAGAACAACAGAGGAGGAATCACGCTTCCAGGAAGACAGACATGCAATAGATGTTGTGTGAACAAAGTAGACAGAAATAACAATAGTTACATTTCAAAAAGAAAATTTGCAGTAATTAAAATACCTGAAAAACACACCAGTTCCATTCATGTGTGTATGCATGTGTTTGTGTAATTGTATGCGTGCACGTATGTACTGTATGTGTGAGTGCATTTATATATGTGTGTGTGTGTGTGTGTGTGTATGCATTTATGTGTGTGTGAGACTCAGACTGCATCACCCCTGTGCTGCGCAGTGCAGATGATGCGCTCAGTTCTGCTGTGTAGGCCCTGTGTTGAACAGATGTCGCGGACGCTGATACTGTCCCTGCACTGAGCGGTAACAAATTACAGGCCGATACACACACACTCACACACACACACGAAAACACTCACACACACACACATTCTGCAAATATAACCTTCAGATTACAGATGGCCCCTATCAGAGACCGCTGGCTGGATTTGCAAGATGTAAATACTGAGGGGGTAATCCAGTACAGGGCAGAGGGGGTATAACATGGGGCAGAATAGGCACCAGATGGTGGATGCGTGTGTGTGTGTGTGTGTGTGTGTTAGAGGGAATGTTAAGCATGGTGAGGCTCTGACATTGGGATTATAGTAGTCTGTTTTTGATGTGCCACAGATGGACCTGCAGTATTTTGTTCTCCACACAAAACACAGGTGGATAATAGCACTCGAAATGAAACTCCCCAATACTTTTTCACCATCTCTTTGCTCACATTGCGCCACGGCAGAGGGTTGTGAACTTTCATTATTAATTAATGGGGGCGTGGGCTTAGAGTGACCTTGAGTAGCACGCGAGCGGTAAGCCGAGTAAGAGAATGTCAGCACGAGTGCTTCAAATTTCAACCTCGATTTCCCCGTGCTCGTGCATAGTAATATCAGACAGAGAGGGGGGAAGAGAGAAAGAAAGAAACACAAACAGAGATAAAAAAGAGTGTTGACATACGTGTGAGGCCTAGTTTAATTCTTTGATTCACAGAGGTCACAAGCCAATTGAGCTGGCACGCTATGATACGATGTACCATCCTGGGGAACATTTTCGCCTGCACATCCTTTTTCATTTCACCTCCTCCCCTCCTTCCTCCCCTAGTCCCGTCTCTTACACCCTTTTTGTCCTTGCCATAATTTCATCTCTTTGCACGTCATTAGCAAGCTGGCGCCTAATGAATTTCTTATCTCTCTGAATTCAGTGGCTGTTGTGATAACGTTTATTGTTTTCAGTTTTACTATTCCCCACATTGGAGGCAGGGGTATGTGTGTGTGTGTATGTGTGTGAAACAGAGAGGGAGAGGGAGAGAAACAGCGACAGGCAGCTATTTAGACAAAAAAAACAAAACACAAAGTGAGCTCTCACCAGTGGTGGCATTTTTGGCTGTGCATCATCCAATATTTAAGCTTAAAACATGGACATAAATAAAGGCATTAAAATGTGTGTGTGTGTGTGTGTGTGAACTGTAGAGGCGGATGGTGGCACACTGGGAGGGATACAGTACATGGAGAGATGTCAAGAAGAACAGGTGGCGGTAATGACAGACTGAGGAGAAGAGGAAATGGAAAAAGGAAAAAAAAAAACACAAGAAGAGTGGCCGAACCTTTTAAAGAAGAGAGAAAAGAGACCTTGAAAGAAAAAAATATAGGATTGGAAACTGATACAGTGAGGGAGTGGAGAAGAAGAAGCTTAGAGATGATTAAACAAGAGGAGAAAAAAGGATGGGAGGCAGTTCGAAGGACAGTGCAGCGGCAGATGGGAGTGTTCTGGTCTGTTACTAATATTCCTCTGAAGAATTAAGTCCAAGAAGAGGTTATTACACACACACACACACACACACACACACACATACACACTGTCAGTATATAGGTGTTAGTGAGGGACCCTGTAAACATCAGCAACCCCCTACCGGCTTTCCCTCGGCAGTAGTTAGTGACTTAGTGACCCATGCAACCCCTCACACACCGGCACCAGCCCCCTGTAGTAGTGCACGGTTGATTCAAAGTGTCACCTCGCTAAATACAGGCACACACACATACAGAGTAGCGCGGGCGTACGCACACCACTAGCTGTAAGTGTTAAGCACATTCTTCTGACACCTTTCCTGACAACAGAATGCATGTGGGGTGTGATGTGAGGAGCAGAGAGGGAGAAATTGAGTGAGGAAAAGAGGAAAGGGAGATTTGATGGAGAGCTAATAGCAGCCATGTCACACTGTCAGCATTAGTGTAATGTGGTGTCAAAACAAGGCCTCAGTCGAGCACTTGAGCTGTATTTTAATGCAGAGAGTACAGTTGCACTATTGTGGCTTACAAAAATGATTTTCTGTATAATTTCATCAAACTGCACTGCAGCGGTTGCTTTACTTGTGGATATCTCATGCCAAGTTAGTCATATTTTTGGTTTCAATACTGCTAAATGAGATGTTAAGTTTTAATTGGATATTAACAAATATAAGCTCACATTTTATTTACGGGATCCAGTCATATTTATAGAATGGATACATCAATAAGTCCTTTTCTCATGCAAGAAAGTCACTTAAGTCACTTTAATGCCTTACTCATGAGCAAGTAGCAAAATACCTCATGAAACATCACTTACAACTTGTTCTTGATTTGAATTTGGCATAAAAGTTTTTTTTCGTCTTCTGAGAAACATCCAACTTTGAAAATGGGTTCCTTCTGTTCACTACCACCTGCTGCAGTTCTACATCCTCTCTGTGTGTTTTTTGGCCAAAAATCTGGAGCCTTATCCCCAAAGTTTCCAAGAACTGTCAGTCAGTCTTTATTATTATTATTATTTCACACAAGTCTAATATAAATCCTAGTTATGATATAAGCTTAGGACTCACTTAAGCAGTGGAGAAAATGGCTAAATTCCGAGATTGTGATATTTGTGGTTGATATGTGTTCACATTTCTCAGTGTAGAACATTTTCATGCCATTAATTTTATTATTCCACAATTCATTTAATTCAATTCTCACTGGTCATGATGAGCCAACAAAACTGTGGTGATCCATATACAGTAATACTACTGCTACTCATGGCCTGTTAAACTTGTTAAGGGAAGCGGGGCACAAATTTGTTGATGGGCTCCAATTCACTCACCCCTCACCTCCCACCCTTTGTGGACTTTCCCTCTCACACTACAGTGCACACACAGACCAAGAAGCCAACCTCATATGCTAGACCTGGACCATGTGATTAAATGCCACATTATTTAAGAATATGCCCAATGTGAGTGCAATATAACCTAAAATTTATTAAAGATCCCCTCCAGACATATTTTAAGGCATTTAAAAATAATCTGCTTTGAATAATAATTTGTGTCTGATACGGTTTTTCCGCAAATAAAGATCAATTACCTTTCTTAAAATTACATCACATCTAGTCCTTTTCCCATAATGAAAACTCTAAGGATCTAAAAATAAGCAAATATTTTTAGTTGCTGGATACAAGATGTCTCCTACTTCACTGTAAAGCCCATTTTCAGCATATGTGCGCCGGAGGCTTCAAGTTTCCATATCACACGTTTTAAATTGCATACTGGACCACGATTGGCTCCAAACTACTTGTGAGGTCACAAATTTTGTCTTAAACTCAGATTTAAGTTGAGCATGGAGAAACATTCCTCCTTCAGCAGCTGAATGTGACAAACAGCCTTCTTTTGTCATACTCTGCACATACTCATACTCGTCATTCTGCACAGTGAAACCCAAACAGGCAATTGAGGGAACAAAAAACATTTTTGCTTAGAAGGGGGACTTTAAATGAGTATCTAGAACAGAGCATCATCCTCAGTGACGTGGTAGACTGCTCCTTCTCTTTGAGATAAAAAGTAAAATAAAAAATGATTCAATTCTTTTCTATTGCTTACTCTGAGTCATTGTGAATGCTTTCTCAAATCTATCAAATGCAAGACGTTTACTTTTAGACGTTTTTCTCTGAGACTGTTGTCATTATTTTTCATACTGCCACTATAGTGCAGTTTACCAGAAGACTGTGTCGTCAGCATCTGCTCTCTGAAAACAAACACCCGTACCCTGCATCAGATTAGCCTCTGAAATACGTTGAAAGCAGTGTGATGTTACGCACTAAATTATTCTCTAATGCCTGTAATGCATGGGTCAGAGGATACATTGCCAGTGCTTTAGTTAGAGTGTCATACAAATCAGCCTTCTGTGTGCTCCGGCCTCTTTGAAGGGAAGAAAGACAGAAAATGTAACTCCTAGATCGATAAGTTGAAGGACAAGAGGCAATGAGTGTAAGAGATGTGACACATATACATGTGTGTGTGTGTAAAGCTCTCCTGAAGTGAAGGTCAGAAAGAGGTAAGCTGTCTGTTTAAAATAATTTTAGCCCAAGTTAAGGCTATGAGGAAAAGAGAGGACGTCTCTGGAGAGGCCAGCTCTTATACTTTCATTTGATGTCAAAATTCTACTTTGAAGCCATTTTACATCCAGTCACTGAAGAAGGGACTCATCTGGGGATGCAGGAAGGCACAAGTTAAAGCAACACTTAGGCCTATAATGAGCTGTTCATCCCTTTCTCTTTAATTGCACACATATTGTGTGTGTTTAAGTCAAAAATCAGAACACAGGCCATGTCAGTCAACCTCTAATATCTTAAAAAATCATCAGTTTTACATTCATATTTCAAAATCATCCTCATCTTTAGTTCTTTTGCAAGACAAGCTACACACCTCTCATCCTGTTCTGCACCAGCAGCTCAGACAGCCATTGTACACGGGGTAGCGAGTCTACACAAGGACCCAGAAGCTTCATTACACTCCCGGTCCCATCACAAACCCAGCCAGAAAGCAACCACCGTGTTCTTCGGCGCTGTGAAGCTTGCCAACTGTCCACATGTCCTGGGCTGGGCTGAAGTGGGCGCGGCCTGCAGAGAGTCGTTTAACTGCCTCAGCAGGAACATCAGGAGTGCAATTCTGCTAGCTGTCCCCACGCATATGGCCCTGTTTTTCATTTTTTGGATGTACACAGTTGAGAGGAGAGGAGCGACAGAGACTGAGGTGGAGAATGGATGAGGAGAAAGTGACAGACAGACAGAAGTAAAATAGAGGGCTTGGTTGAAAGAGAGAGATGGCTAGACAAAGAGAGACTGAGAGAAGAGAGAGACAGAGACGGAAAACCAGAGTGGCAAAAAAAAATGAGTAATTGAGGGAGATAGAGAGAAAAGGGTTGAGAGGGTGTGAAATGAGAGAAGAGTTTAATTTGTTTTTCGGCAGTGTCGTGCCGTCACAGAAATGTGTTTACCAGCCCCTACTTTGCCATTAGTGACACTCGGGCGCTCCTGTAGAAGAAACCAAATAGGTTCATAACTGCCTCATGTATCCTCCAAATGTCCCCATAGCTCTCCGTCTGTTGGACTGTGTCGGTCCGTATGTCTCCTCTCCTCTCTTCATCCATCCCTCTCTCTGTCTCCCTCTGTCTCTCTATTTTACTCTCCTCCTCTGCCTCTCTGTTTTTGTATTTGTCTCTCGTCGCTGTCTGTTTCCTCCTTCTGCTCAGTCTCTCTCCAAGTCTGAACCTACTGCCTGTTTGTCGTGATGGAAGGCTGACCCAGAAGTGCCACGGTGCAATGAGGAGGTGATGGGGTGGAGAGCATGCAAATGAGAGAGAGAGAGAGAGAGAGAGCAGGACACATACAGACACTGAGTCACATTTCAGGAACCACCTCCTTTGACAGATGTGGCACACCAAAGTGTAGCCTCCCAGAATGAGACGGTCCACAGAGGATTCACCATAGAGTCTCTTGGCTTGCAGTTTTCTGAGGCTAGAGCAGCATCATGAGCCAAATGCTTGCAAATAAATGCATGACAATATGCTCACAATGACTAAGTTAACATGGTGATACTAAGCAGGTAATATTCACCATCTTAGTTTAACATGTTGCCATGATAACATGTGTTACTTGTGATTATCATTAAACACAAAGACAACAGGCTGATGGGAAGGTCATTTGTTTTGCTGGTATTTGGTCATAAACCAAACTGTTGTATTGTAATTGTGAACATTGTCTGTACCAATTTTCATGGTAAGCCATCCACTGCTATGAAATGAAAATGTCAACCTTATGGTTGCACCAGAGGAAAAGTCAAGGGATCACCAAAAGGCATCAGGGCACATCATCTGGGAACCATGTATGTCTGCTCCAAATGTCATTGCAATCGCTCCAATAGTTGTTGAAATATTTCAGTCTGAACGAAAGTTGTGTATAAACCGAATGACAAATCAAATTCCAGTTCCATATGCAGTGACTTTACCGCATGATGGACAAACCAGCAAACAATGCACCAAGTTAATGGTTAATATATCCATATAACTTTCTTTTTTGTTTAACAATTTCCCTATCAAATCTGTCTTTACATTATTATAACTGTCTAGAGTGATAAAAAGCATGTCCAGGCTGCTATTAAAAACAAATACAATCGTTCATGCCTGGCTTATATAATTCTGGCTTTTTTGTTGGTGCAGATCATATGATAGAATTCACCAATGACAACTTAAGGATACCGATCACAATAAAAGCGATGTGTCTTTGAAATTTAGGCAAAAGAAGTCTGCAATGGGTTTGTGAGGGACATTCTGACTAGTTACTATGCATTTGGTGTTGAAATGTAGACTTTAATGGAGGCACTACTGAAATAGGACACAGGTACAGGGTGAGAGAAAGAACAAGACTAAGCATTTATTTTAATTAGATATTTGGTCTTAAATCAAAGTATTGGACAAATAACCAGTTTGAATTGATGATGGTACTAGATGGAAAGTCAGGGGACCACCAAAGTTATTACAATTCACCCAGAGGGGAACATGAATGTCTGCACCAAATTGTACGTCAATCCATCCAGTTGTTGACATATTTCAAATTGAACCAAAGTGGTGGACCAACTGACCCTCCAGTCAACATAGCCATACCACTATGTTGCTTGCATTACTAAAACACAGAGTCAGTATCTAAGTAACATGCACTCAGAGTAGGAAATATTTACAATAGCCTCTATATGACCAGTGTCAGCTATCAGAAGAAGAGCTAATGATTAATAGCTCCAGGACTTGTGGTGAGGCAAGTGATGAAACGGTCACTTCTTCTCTCACCTTACCTAACATCTTTCTTGACTCCCAGCTCCGTCCTCATAACAAATCCAAGCACAGAACCCGCAGGTGAAAAATCTGTTTCCGTCTGAACAAATATACATTACTTTCATCACTGTTCACACAAGAGCTTTTATGTCTTGTTTTTTTCTTTAAATGCCGAGGCAGCTCTGTCTATCCTCTGACACTGCCAGTCACCTTCATAGTGCTTCTGACTTCATAGCACTTTTGTCTTTCAACCTGGCTGCTTTTATCTCCTTTGCCTGCATAATAGCCTGTGCATCCATCTCACTGCCAATCTCTGCAGGCCTCGTATTATGCCCTTTAGCAGCCTGCAAGGGCTGCTCTGTGTCTCTGCCAGCCTGTCAACTCGCTTTCTCCGGCTCACACCCAGCTCTTACAGAGCTAACAGAAGCCATTCCATCTTCACTTCCTCAAGGCTGACATTATGAGGAGTTTCAATCCCAAATAAGACGTACTGTACACCCTAAATGTGTGATATCAGCGACCCGCACAAAATAACAGGAAGATGGGAACCTGACTTGCAAAACTTGATACTACTTTTGCAGGAGAAATCTTCAATATATTGGTGATAATGAATGATAGACTTCAACCTTAATATTTGTTTTCCTTTATTGAAAGCCTATACAATTGTTTTTGGCATAAGGCTCCTGAGCACTACTAGAATAAACCATCCTGTCAAAAGCAGCCTGTAGGTGAAAGGTGTGACTACTCTGACTCTTGCTGTGGCGGCTGCTCAGCTCTTTAAAGGTGTTAACTTCTTCTCATATTCTTGTGTCAGACATGTCACAGAGCGCTGCTCGAGGAGAAACAGTTAAGAGATCAGGGGAAGTGACAGATTCAGGTAAGGCAGATTGAATCCGAAGGTCAATACGTGGAAGAGAGTCAGACCAAAGTATGCTAGTAGGAGGCTTTTTTTTGAGTCAACATTCAGCATCGCAGTGTTGACCTAAACCTGTTGACTTATGGGATGGAAAGGAAATGGAGGAAGATAGAAAGAGACAAAGGAGGGTATGAAATATGGTGGAAAAACATCAAAGGGAAAGAAAAAAATCTGTTCTGTGGGTGTATGTCATCATCTGTATATCTGTATGCATGTGAGTTTGTTTGTACGGGTGTGTGTGTGTGTTTGTTTATGTTTGTGTGTCTTGGGAGCAGCTTGTGAATGGGAGGATTTAGCAGGGAAAAGTTGGAGCAGAAAGCTGCTGGAGGTAATCTTGCGGCCCTCAGCTGATAACAGCTTTCCACCTGGAGCCTCTTAACAAACGCCTGGACCACCATCAATCAACCAAATGTCCTTCACAGAAAGGAGGAGAGAGAGAGAGAGAGAGAGAGAGAGAGAGAGAGAGAGAGAGAGAGAGAGAAAGTAGTTGTGTAGTTTAGAGAAAGGTAATGACGTAATGCAATGTTAAGACCATGAAGCAATACTGAACTGTATTTATGACTCCAGCCATTTAATGATGGAAAAATGCATAATTTTATTTTCACACACACTTGTGCAGCATCATTTCATTCTTAAAGGGGCATTCCACCAATGTTACATGGAAAAATCAATATACCAGTAAAGGGGAATACTACTAAGCCTGTGAAAATAGCTATAAGTAAATAGCTGTGGCTCTTGAGGACACTTTATAAGGTCTGAGAAAATGACGTAAGGCACGTCAAGCTGTATCTCGACTTCAGCTTGAAAAGCACAAATTTTTGACAGAAAGCATGTGTTAAAAATTGAATTGTGGTGAAAAAAAAAGGTGGACATCTTGGCCGCTGCTGCTGCTTTGATTTTGACCATTCTTTCTTAAATCTGCTTCTTGTAAAGGAGTGAGTACGCTTGCCTGTCAGATTGCTTGTCACATCTGAAACACTCTCCCCTTTTACCTTTCCAACATCTGAAAAGGGGGCAACAAGCACACCAACTTCACGCAACAATTGGTCACATGTGTGGAGGTGAGAACTGAGTTTGAATTTCTCTCTCAAGCTTTTTTTTTTTAAGAAGAATTCCTTTGAGGAAAGATTGTCCGAAGGTGTGTGCTATTATCCACTTTTGCATGATTCATTGCCCCTCGCCCCTCTCTATGACTGCAAGCTTTTTGGCCTACCTTTGAGCGTGGCCATTTGGAACAGTTATTAACACCTTTGCCCGTAGATATTATCAAAAGACACTTCGTACAAAACAGTTCATTACAAGAATACCCCTGCTTTAAAGAGCAACTTAACATCAGCTCAAAATCTTGTTTTTGCTGGCCTCCAGTGGTTTAACTTCTCACCTCGCTGAAGTGAACACTGCGTGTACACCGACATATTTATTTGGGTGTTGTTACAGGGGCAACAGAGCACACTTCTGACCACTCATCTGTCATGGTGGGTGTAGTCAAAGGTGAAATACGCCAAACTAGTGATGGTGATGAACTACTGTTTTCCAGCCTGGTTTAGGTTACTCTTCTAATCCCCCAACTTTACTGAAGTGCAATACTAAATTGTTGCAGCTCTCTTTTAACTCGGTCTAATACAAGACTGGAAATGCATGCTGGAAAATCTTAAGCTTCACCCCAAGAGTTGATTTGGATGCATACAGTGGCACATCAAATGGCCTAACTTTACGTGAGTGTGTGCTTATGTGTATGTGTGCGTGTCTGTCCATCTGTCTGGTCCTGGTCTAATGGGCCTTCAGCCCTTGCATAGCTGACAGAAAATCAATGACCCACTTGGTAGGCCCAATACTGCTACCTCTGTGCATAGCGAGAGGGAGAGAGAGAGAGAGAGGGATAAAGGCCAGCCGGCCGATGGTCGTCCCACTGTAAACACTATGGATTCATGTCCATGGCTTATGACAGAGTTGTCACACATCTTCTTTCAGTGAATTTTGATTTCTTTTGTGTGCTTCCTGGGTACTCCTGCTTGCACACAACCTTGCGGACAACACAAAGATTAGTACACTAGATGCACGATACCATTAGTATGTCTGAAAAGGTTCAGACTTCCAGCATAACGTGCCACATGGGGGTCAGTTTAACTAGATTACTCACAACTTTAGAGAATCGTTAACAGAGGTCGTCTGAGAACGAAATAGGGAAATGTAAAGAACAGATCAAGAAAATTAAACAGTCCAAGCGCAGATTGTGTTCAGTCTCATGGTGCATTCTGGCAGTCAAATGTGGAGCTTTCTGAATCTGAGACAAGGAACGTGGGGGCTGTGTGAAAATCTGCTGTGAAGGTGTGAGGACTCAAAGTTAAATTTGAATTTTAAGATAAGATAAAATTAAACTTTAATGATCCCTGTGGGGGAATTAGTTTGGTGCAGCAGCAAAATTAATATGATTCAACAGCAAAAAAGACTATATAGAACAAATGATTTGAAAAAGCATCAATTAACCAAGTATGGAACAAGACTATAAATAAATGCAATAACAGAATCCCAGTTCAGTTAACATACAGACAGCTACCACTGTATGAATTAGATTATTACACAGTAAATATGTGCTATATTAGTGCATGTACAGTATATATGACATGAAATGCAATTATTGAGGTTAAAAGTTCATTCTTGACCTCACTGTGTCCATTACTGTACGTAGCTGTTCTGGAGCTTGTGATCATAACACATGATCTCCAAGAACAGATGAAAAAAAAAAGGAAACATAAACATCTACAGTAGAATTTCATGACAACCGGACAAAATCCATCTGCTGATGAAGATTATGGATATGATCAAAAGCTCCAGAACAGCTACTTAATGAGTCTGGTGGTGAAAAGTTTTAGTCAAAACATCAAAAGAAAAACAATTGTAAATATATAACTTAACTGTGACTGTTAATTCTTGACATTAGAAATGTTAGTTTGACCAAAAAAATCCCCCCCAAAAAACCAAACTCAACTCAACACACATTACCACACTAGCTTTAAACCACATTTTGTGGTCTTCCTCAGCAGATGGAGTTTGCTCAGTGAAAAGCTAGCAAGTGGACCTTGAGATAAGATTTTTTTTGTCAAACTAATTCATTTGGTTTGAAGGAATATAATGAGACTATCCTCCTAAGAAAAATTATAGCATTATAGTCATTTCAGCAAATTCCCAAAATGACAAAGCCCTGTCGCCCTCTAGGACTAGTTGAGTACTCTAATTAACAAAAAAAAAGAATGAAAATAAATAAATAAATAAAGTAGTAAGTAGTAAGGGTTTAAAAAACAGGCACAAAATTACAGAGCAATATTAGAACCAACTGCGTGAGGATGAACTGAATTTAGTTCTTTAGTATTGAAACAGAACAGAATGGAAAACAGTGGACGAGAAGTGAACAAAACTGAACCGAACTGAACATAATGAAATGGATCAGACTAGGTTGGATAGAAGCAGGAGAACAGAAACGAAGGAGAAGAAACGGAACAGAACGCTATTGAGTAAAATGGAACAGAACAGATCGGAATACAATGGAGTGGATTCAACAGAACAGAGTGGAACGGATTGTAGAAGAACAGAAGAAAAATGCCACAGAAAGAAGCAGAATGGACCAGAACACAATGAGATAGAATTAATAACAAGGTAAACACAAGTCAAGAGCCCAGCAGGACGGGGCAGAAGTGAATCGAATCAGGCAGGAGGTCAACGGACTCCCGCCGCAAGCTCTGCCTCTCACTGCTCGGTGGATTTTCCTGCGAAACACTGGATCACATGGTAATCTCAGTTTAATACACAAATCCCCAACCCCAATCCAATCAAACCTAATATCCCCGCCGGGCCAGGCAGGGCAGAGCCCACCCGCTCTCCATCCTTCCCATCATCTCATCGAACGCCACCATTGCACCGAGTCTCTCCAGTCAGGGCAGCAAAGGGAAACATTGGAGGATTTTTCTAAGTGCTGGGATTTCCTTGTCTAGTTAGTCTAAATTGTATGAAAGGATTTAGGGTTTGGTACAAGTGAGTGAGTGTTGAGTGTGAAACTGGTGGATGAAATAGATACAAACACTATTGCAATGCTCAGATCAAAAGATACTTTTAGACACAGAATTTAGACGTTTATTTGCATTCACACGCATCCTCTTAGTAAGAGAAATCATGTAATCTTTGAAAACACACAGTGTATGTGTGTGTGTGTGTGTGTGTGTGTGTGTGTGTGTGTGTGTGTGTATGATGTGCGTGTAATGCCCAGCCAGCAGTGGTTAATGCTGTCCCAGAGGGTTTTAATCCAGATTATCAGGAGTATAAAGTCACTGAGTCTCCCTCTCAGCTTGGCCTAGCCGACCGCTTAGTGCACACACACGCACGCACACACACACACACACACACACACACACACACACACACACACATAACCACACTCTCACTCTCTTTTTCAATCCGTCTCATGCACACTCACACACATGCACACACATGTAGGGAGCCCCATGTTTCTGGATGATCCTCTAGGAGGTGCTGTGTATCCAGACTGGAATCATCATCCGGTTGGTCGGTTTTCAAAGCAGACAGTCGCCTCACAGATGCAGCTCACCCTGCTGCGTAAAGACCTCAGATCCACTGCACTCAGCTTGACCTATTTCAACATATTCACTATATTACTGTTGCCTCATTTGACATTTATGTGATGCCTTCACCTGAGCAATCCTCCCTTTGTCTTACACAGTATGAACATTTGATTCTGTGATGTAACAATCAGTGCAGGGATCTATATTTGTACCGTACGTGATTGCGTCGACAGCCGTTTTGTGCAGAACCACACTGGCTGAGTTTCCATCCACCTTTGAGGCAGCTGCTCCATCATTTACATGCGGCGGTGTGATCTGCATATCGCCCAGTTGGTCTGGATTAATTTCAGCGTGTTTAATCTGATGGTGGAGATTGATGCTTGAAGCAGGGTAGGCTGGTCTCTAAATGTTTCCTCATATTCGCTCTCTCTCTCTCTCACACACACACACATCCCAGTGACAGGCAGTCTGATTGGATCACAACCAGTCATTTTCCACTCAAATAGACAACAAATGAAATGTCTCTGCTACATTCAGCAGCAGTGCTGCCTGGTCAGAATCCAGGAGGAGCTGTGGCCTTTCCTCTTATTTTCTTTCTCTTTCTATATATAAACTATACTATCTCCTTTTTTTTCTTTCAGTCTCTGTCCCTCATCTTCTCTTTAGCACTAATCTTTCTTTCTGCCCCCCCCACTGATCACGCTATCTCTGGCTTCTCTCTCCCCTCTGTCTCATTCTCGCTGCATGCATGTTTCCTGGTGCTCTATAAATTAGGCTGAAAATGGAAGATTAACCTCTGGAGATGAGAAGCTTCCTTAATGTGCTCTGTTCTCTTTTCGGTAAACCACTGCATTACAATATTATTTAGTGGGAGCGTCTAATTGGAATCAGCTGGAAAGCAGAGAAACTGGGTGGCCAAACCTTTTACTAGGCTGTGAGATTCAAACATGGAGGATTATGCTCATTAAGAGACTGCGGTGTGGAAGTTACTTTGTGTGTAAATGTACTGATGTGTGTTTTTAAATGGGAGCAGGAGGAGGAGTGAGATTGGTGTCCCTGTTGCTGCAGGATTGTGTTTTTAGGAATTTGCATGTTCACCATTCACAGATGCCCATGTAAGACAAGTCATGCAAAAGTAAAATGTTCCTTCTTACCACCTTGTAATTGAATACATTTGAGAATTTTGGATCTGCAGCACAGTTGTTTGGCCTCCAAACAAGCTTGCATTATGCTGCATTAGCTGTTACAGAGGTTTTACGGTCTTTTGTTGCCATTTTTGGAACATGTTTCGCCCACCTCAGTTATTTCAGAGAATGCTGAAACAAAGCTGTGCCTGCTAACTTCCTGTATGGTTTATTGGCATATAAGCTTCACTGAGATTCCCACTGACATAGGATATGTAAATACACTGTTTCCATGTTTGCTGTAAACAATTACAGAGGAAAATTTTTAGTAGCTGTGGGCGGCCTCTCCTGGTCCTTTTCAGTGTGAACATTGCATCGCATTAAGAGTGTAAAGCCTGGCTTTGTTACCGTGTCTTTTTTTTTTCTCTCTATTGTTCGCTCAACTAAAAGGCGGGATGGTGATTCATAAACATGTAGAGCAAACTTGGTACAGTATTGTTGATCAGAGTACAACTTCAAACAGTACAGAAAACAGCAATCTTGTAGGGTTTTTTTAATCATGAATTTTTAATGTTGTTAATAATTGTACAGTTGAGAAAACAGTAAACTGGATAAGCGACAGCTGATTGTCAGTCAATGAGCTTTGCACCTTGTTTTGTTCAGCTTTGATATTACGATATTCAGTCACTTTTCAACTTTATATCCATCACACTTGTGTACAACGAAACATGGTCTTGTCACACCAGTGATATATTCTATATTATACTGTTATCTCTGGAGCAGAATAAATACTGACAAACACTGCATTGCCTTTGTTAGTCGGTTGTGAAGCCTGGAAGACATCAAAGGTTTGCTGACTAAGCTGATAAACACTTCATGAGGAGCCTCTCAAGATGAACTGATTTGGTTAAACTACTTCATTTGTCAGAATCAAACCCATGCAGTAGATTAGCTATATAGTATCAATATTTTGTCTTTGCTCTTTTATACAATGTTTTTTAGCCACCCTGCATGCGTAGCTACAGGAATGGAAATGTCAGTTGCTTGCTCCACCACTCTTTGGTCCAGATTGACTGACTTTTGCTCCAGCACCACCATGAAGTTGACATTTGAGTTTTTTTGTGTGTCTACAATGATTGAAATTTTGTACAGACATTCGTATTCCCCTCGGGATGAATAGTAAGAACTTTTGTGATTCTGACACTCTTACATTCTTTCACTCATTCAGTGCCATCATCGGGAAAAATTTTAGTTTGTCACTAATTAGCAAAGACTAGCATGCTAACATTCTTAAAGTGGCATTAATCAATATTTTTCAGTGATAACAATGTATCTAAAAGGCAACGTGTAATGTCAGAGGTGTTGCTAGTAGTGATGAACCCACAGAGCATTATCACCCGACT
Source organism: Thunnus thynnus (assembly GCF_963924715.1). Classification (NCBI taxonomy): domain Eukaryota; kingdom Metazoa; phylum Chordata; class Actinopteri; order Scombriformes; family Scombridae; genus Thunnus; species Thunnus thynnus. The sequence goes on from NC_089532.1 coordinate 13,756,387, forward strand.
TTGTAGCTCCCCTCGGCTTTACGGAGTTTCATAGCGACTTTTAAGCTCATTGTTTAGCTGTCTGGTTGCAACTTTACAGTTCTGGTTCATTCTCAAATGCTCTCATAGTGTTGTTTTCTGCTGCAGCAGGCAGCTGTTGTCAGAGAAAAAGCCCTAAAAACCCACCGTACACACAACCTGCTCAGCACTTGTCACCGTGAGAATACTGAGTGCAGCCTCACAGAGCCGCTAGCGTGCTGTGGACTCAGTTTTGTTTTGCCTCAAAACTATTGACAGACTGAAAGGAGACGACACCAATCAAGGACATTGCAATCAACATCCTAAGAAAATGGGCACAGCTGTCATTAATTTCTTCACGAGTCCTTGGGTTTTTGCTGCATGTTGTACCATATTCTGTAATATGTCTGTTTACTTAATAGAACTCACGGTGTGTCCAAGTGTGTGAGCTTTCTTTGGGTCAGGGTCTTAGTATCAGTTGAATGCTGAAAATGAGGGTCAGATATTTATCAGCATCTTAATATAAGTGCAGAGGCAAACCTTTGGGTATCAACACACAAACATTCGCATACATAGACAAACACACACACATTGCTCTCAGGTTATTACGGGCTGTCATTGTTTAATTCCTGCTCATTAAATGCTCCAGACAATGACAAAGCGCCTCGGTCTCTGACAGCCTCTTTGTTAACCCTCTCCCTCTTATCTCTTTTCGCCTCCCGTTCTCACCCCGCTCTACTCCGCTTTGTGTCTATTGTATGACACTCAAGGACGATTTGACGGCATCCCGAGCCACCACTTAAACGTCCCTATTCATCTCAAACTAAAACATGCAAGAGAGAGAAATACCAACTTGAACTGTTGAGAGACCAATTTGTAAAAGCCTTGGAATGTCAGATACCACTTGCCACTTACTGGTAATATAAAACTCGCGCTGATGGAGACGATGCTGATGGCCCTGGTGGCAGTGACGGCGGTTATATAAGATGTCATAACCTTGCATCCTTGCAGGGAGCGTTTTAGAACTACCAATCTGTTTGACCTTTATCCGAGACTCAGGCCTGTACAGTATAATCCTTTCTCTCTATTTCCTTAACTCTCTCCAGACCTGCCCTGACAATGATTGTTACAAAGAATGCTGAGAGTCTTCATGTGCATGTGAGCGAGAGAGAATGACCGAGGAAGATGGAGAGTCTGAGAGAGTGAGCGAGAAAAGCTGCCCCTGTGTGCATTTGCTCAAGAACTGAACCACCTGAGAGCGACGGAGCACAGAATAGTGAAGATGAGAGAAAATGAAGAGACAAAAGCACTTCCCTGGTGTAATTATGCTTTCATTTCATGGCCAAGTATCCACATGATGCGCCCTGCATGCAGAGATGCTCATTAGAGTTGTTGCACTTCAGAAATATAACTGGCATCTGCCTGTCGAGAGCACAAGTGTATGTAAAGTGAGGGTAAAAATGGTAAAAAAATAACCTCAGTAAAAGGTGTGGGGTTATAACTGAGTGCAGGCGTCTTCTTGCTTTAGATGAACTGTGAAGTCCTGAATCATTAAAGAGAGTGATTTTGCTTTTGCGGCATTCTCCTTTTTGATAAGCAGAAAAACACAGTGAATATGCATTTTTGAAAAAAAAAAAAAAAATCAGGTATCAATAAGATAATAATCAGGATTTCAGCACTGCTTTAGTGGCAGCAATCATTTTGCTCAGATAAGAATCTCCTTTGTTGTACTTCCCGTGAGTTAATATCTCATTTTTGGATCAGAAAAGTCTCTTACTCTGATGCTCATGAAACAGCAGAAAACAACAAAACCTTCTCTAAGCATTACCACAAAACACAAACAAAGCTCAGAGCAAATCTGCAGAACTTACAGTCCTTCAGTGCGAAATTCCCCCTACATCCCGTCTGCTGGTAAAGCAGAAGCATCCTGATGCTTGGATCAATGTTGCTACAAATAACTGTAATGTGTCTGACTGTGAGCACTGTTGTGCCCTACCTGATGTACTGTTGAGGAGGAATGGGACGCTAATGTAGTTAAATCTGCAGAGTCATTACTGCAGCGGGAACTCACTTTATTAACAGACCCCTGCTAATGTGCCACTCGCACTTTTTTGGTGCTTTTATATGTGTGAGATTAAAAGACAGAAGCAGAAATAGACATTTTTGCATGTGTGTCTGTGTTGCACAGGTGTTTGAATGCTAGTATATACTGTATAGGATGATGGGTGGAGGATCAGACACCTGTGTGCCATCGCTTTAAGAGCAGGGATTAGACAAAACATACAACTTCCTGAAAATGATCAATTGACATCTCAACTTTTTAAATCTTTTTCTAACTCATCTCCTGATCTTTATCTACGTCTCCTGCTCTGTGACCCACAGAGAGATTTAATAAGTGAAATTAATAAGGAACCTTGGCTTTTACCTGGATTCATTTCATCAATACACTTTATGGAAAAAAAAGGCCACTAATGTTTTGTACATGTGCTATATTCAGTTTATATAAGGAGCCTCTTTTCCTCAGCAAGGGCCCGAGTGATTTTACAGCACATGGAGAAGATTTACTGTCACTGACACATCCTGGTTAGCTTCTCTGCCTCCCTCAATACACCGCCGCTACTTTCAGACTTCACACAGACACACAGACACACACACACACACACACACACACACATATGCACACACCTCTCTCACCAGTGTCTGGGATTCCAGCAATTAATGGGGCGGTAAATGAGATTGTTACTGATGTGTGGTAGCGAGGTGAGCGAAGGTGTGGAGGTGATGGAGAGAGACGGGAGGGAGACAGAGGAGAGCCGCGGGGATGCAAAAGCCGTGAAGATGTTGTGATGCAAATTAGAAACTTTTGCATGATTCAAATTTAGGTTAAAGCTCTGAAAATAGACTTTTATGTAACTTTCTTATCCCTGCAAAACAGGCACGAAGCTAAAACACTGGCAGACAGCAGTGACGTTAAAGCTGTAAATGTGTGAATCCTTAAGACTGATGTTTACATTGGCTCCATATCATCTGTAATGTAATAGATAAACACTTTGTTTTTGAAAAACAAAGAACTAATCATTCTTTTGCATTGGTTATGTGAAAGTGGTGAAGATTTATAGTAAAATCTTACCCACAGATGATAATAATAATAATAATTTAAAAACAGCATAATAAAAGGCAGAATCCATTAAATGACAACAAAATAGAAGCATTATCAAAAAAGAGCACAAAAGTAAGAATAAAGTAAATAAAGTATATGATAAGATATCAAAATAATAAAATAGAATATATAATTAAACATACACAGAAAGGAATTAATTAAGTAAAAGTGCATTTAAAAAAGTAGCACACTCAGCTACACTTTGGCTCGTATGGGATTAAACATTGATTGAAAAATTGATTGTAAAACATACAGGTAGCCAGTGTAATGAAGTTAAATTTGGGGTTATATGTGATATATATCATCCATCTGTGATGTTAAGGCATATCATCAATAATTTAGAGATGCAGCATTGAAATCTACCTCTGTGCTGAATCCACTGTCCCCGAGCAGCTGACTCTGGCCTCAGTAAGTGATTTCCTACATTTCCTGAAATGCCTTTTGACAAAGCCTGGAGAACAGGGGTGAACTGGAAATGCAATGTGTGTTTGATTCCATTGTGTTATGGTCTCATGCTCTATTTTAAGAGCAGAAGTCAGTATCTTCTGCTCTCTTCATGTATGAGAGAGAGAGAGTGTAGAACTAAGCACTTGGTTTTAGACTGTGAGGGACTGACTCTTAATATAAAATCTGACATTTACCAGTGATGTACCAGTGCTAGAAATATCCTCTAATGATATCATTATGTCTACAGTTGACTGATTTTCTTAAAGCTGGAAACAGATCTTGCTTGACAATGATCACACAATTACTTGAGTTAAGTTCGGCATTCACTCCCTTCTGGTGGCACACTACACATATACATAGCATGACCCACATCCTGTGACAGGGAGACTGATCTGAATTGCTGATTGGCTCTGCTTCATTTGTCTCCCCTTCCTCATTGATCCTTGGTGAGCAGTGGCACTGGAATACCTTTGCTCCAAGGGGGGGGAGACAATAAGGAGACAGTCTCCCTCGGGGGCCTATTTTTCCTCCAGGCCTGTAGGTGGATGGTGCACCAGGAGGAAAAGTTATCCATTTATATCACTTAATCCAGTGGACACACTATTAGAGCACTAGACGGGGTAGGAAAACACACACACACACACCCACAGGTATGTGCCCACACACTTGTACAGTGTACACACTAATGCACATCCACACACAGACAGTAAAACACACTTACACAGCTTATGAAGGCGTGTACCCACACACACACACCCACACATCCATGCATATGCATACAAGCATTAGCTCATGTATACATGGATCTGTCACGGACAGCACATCAGCTTGTAAGTCTCGTTAATGCATGTCTGTATGTGTGTGTGTGTGTGTGTGTGTGTGAGTGTGTGAGGGGTAATGCAGTATGAACGTGTCATTTTCATATCATTAGTCAGGGTATAGATTTGCATAATCTGCCATGGCTTCATCCTATAACACACCTGTACAAACTTATTCTATTATGCTCTATGGTTTGCCCTGTCAACTGTAAAGTATTTTTTCCTTATTATTCTAGAGCCTCCGTACTGTTTTCTTAGCACATTTTTCACACTTGTTTCGTCTGCATGCTCCTATGTTCACACTTGGGTGTAATAGCACACATAATGTATAGTTATGTGTGCAATATCTGTTGACTGTATGAAGTTTGTGTGATGTGTGAAAGCATGAACATGCACACGGCGTGTTCAATTTTACTACTATGAGTCTGCAAAATCCTCCTCCTGTTCTTGGATGTATGGTTGGCTGTGCGGGTTGTTTTTATCACCGTGTCGCTCAGTAATCCATGGGTCCGCACTCAACAAATGTCTTCAATCTGCTGCCTAATCACGGCTCAAACCAGGAGAACAATAACATGCTGACATCATACAGTAGATTATGGTGAATCTGCTCTCACAGGGCTGCACCAATCTGTTCCACCATTGCTACTGTTGACACACAGGGGATGATAGAATAGAAAAGAACAGAATAGAGAAGAATAGAAGTAAAACAAAGGATTTTTCATACATCAGGGATCTTGACTGTTGAATAACTTTGGCACTTTTTTCTACATGTTGAGGTTCTTAACTGTAAAATTCCTCATCAGAAAATGAACCACACTAACTTTGAGAAACTAAAGAATCATATTTTACAAATAGCAATTATAATAAGCAGAATTTCAAGCTATGTAATTTGAAATGAAAAACAGCCGTAAAACTGAGTCTTATAATAATTTCACCCACTGGTTTTGTCATTATTCCTTGAAAGATGGCAGCGTTCGTTTGACGTTCCATTTACAATGGACTCCCACTGTGGCTGAAAATACAGTTCATTTACATGGACTTATTAAACTCAAACACGCACAAAATGAATGAAATGAGAGCCATCCATGCATAATACATTTAATATTCAAAATGACTGGAACCATATTTTATCTATATGACCACGCCTTTGGCATATAACAACCTTTTCAATCTCAGCTTTGTGGAAATCCAACTGTCACTCAAATGATATTATTGCAGCCTTCCTACAAAAATATTGAGCTGCATAGAATCGATTGGATATGGTGCAAATGGTAATGATATAATCAATATGCATCATGTTCTGTGTTTTAGATATGACGTTTAATCACGCTAATGACTATTCTTTAAAGTGAGTAAGCGAAGTGCGATGACACATTTCAACTGAACAGTACGGCAGAGCTGCAGTTTGATATCTACTGTGTGCAAACTGAAAAAGATACCGGTTGAATAGGCAGCCCATTCCTCTGACTTTACCACAAATAAATCTATATGTCCTCCCTCCTGCACCTCTCATACCTTTCTGAATCCACTTGTAGGAGACCCTAACCAATAAAACCTGATCTTCATAAGTCTTGAGGAGAGAGGCAGGCTAAGTTTGGGGAAATTGCTGCATGGAAAATGCAATATATGGCTTAAAGATAAGAGAGAGCAGAGGGACTAGCTGAGGATATTGCCTGCTTAAGGCTCTGATTTACACTCAGGATAGAGAGACAGGAGAGGAGGAGAGAAGCCCTGAGCTAACTGGCTGTTGGCTGCAGACGCTGGTATATGGTTGGTAATTAAAAATCTCCATACTATAATGACGTATTGCTAAGATTAAGGATAGCTGACTGACAGATTGTGTCTGAAATGATACTATATTTTAAAATGAAATAACAGCTCAGTCAAGAGTGAGACTGTTACCAGGCAGACAAGCCTTAAAGGTACCATTTCTTCATCTGTCAACTCCTTCCATCCATCTCTCTTCCTCCTCCATCTCCATCCACCTGTCGATATCCCTGCCTGCTACAACATCCCCCCAGACAGTAGCTCCTGTCCCCATCAGTTCACACAGGTGGAGCCGAATTCGACGTGACATCCTACTAGCATCCAGTGACAATCAAATGAACAGAGATGAGGAGCAAAATGGTTTGGTGAGGCATCATGTTCAGGTCTTCAGCCTTCAACCCATTTCTCCTTCTGTCTCAGCTGTATATTGGATAATAAATTACATGACATTCAATCAGCATATTTCTAGATTGGTATGATGTGTGCATTTGTGTGTGCTTGCGTGCTCTCTGTGCGCACGTACATGTATGTTGCAAAGTTGATTGATGGATGGATGGTGACAGGGCTGTCATGCAAGAGTTGTCATGCATTTTCATATTTGTCTGCCTGGAAAATGATGCATGCCTCAAAGTCCTCCCTTCTCACACAAACACACACACACACACACATACACACATACACACAGAGTTTTGTGGCTGTTGTGATGTGGTAGTGCTGTGTTAGCTACCGCTGGCAGGCAGGACTTGTCCATAAGGGAGGAGACTCGGCCCCCTGGGGCGGAGGGGAGCAGATAACGCAATGGGGGAGGGAAATGGGGACAAGCGACAAAAGAAAAGGAGAGGAAGGGAAAATAGGAGGCTTACAGAGCAACAGGCACTCTGGGATGGTAGACGAACGGAATCGAGTGAGAGCGCAACAGGAAACTGGCAGTAGAGACGGATGGAGGCACCAGAAACATGGTGATGTCTTATGTTTGTTTATATCAAAGTAATTAGCTCCAGTAATAATCGTGTAATCAGTATGCCTCATCTGAGATCAGTTGTGTCATTTGCTCACCTCCACATCAACATGACATCAGTCAAGGACAAAAATGTCTTGTATAATAGAGCTTCAAAAATGCCAAAGATCACTGCAAATGCATGTGCATTGGTAAAAAAACAAACAAATAAATAAAAACAAAAAACAGTTAATTTAATATAAACACTAAAAAATCATGACAATGTATGACACACAGAGAAAACAGAGGACGCATCATGCACATTTACAGGTCTATATTTTTATCCTGGTGCTCTACTGGAATATCTTTGCATAATTTATAGTTAAAAAAACATATTATCCTATCTTATTTATCTTATACTGGTCCTTTTAGCCCCCCCATTTTAGCTCCGGTCTCTTTAAGGCCCTCCTCCCATTGCGCCCACTATCTTCTGATTGGTTAGCTTGCGAAAACTCCATTGTAAACATCCAACACAGCTTGCTGCCCAACTTCCTGATTCAACTTTGAAATACTGTACTTGCAGCAGTCATGTTTTTTCTGTGCAGTGAGGGATTATTAATGAAATTACGGTTGTGTTTTACCTCCCAATAAAGTAGTAGCTAATCTGGCAAAGCTGTCTGCTTCTTTACATTCTGTATAACTGCTCATATTTGATGCCTGGTTGGATCTATTTTTAGCAATGTTGCTGATCTGAAAGCTCAGCAATTATGTAAGCAGTGTTATCAACAAAGAAAGAAAGATATGATGGAGAAAGCAGTCTTTCCTTTCTCTAACCAGCAGGTTAACATACCAGCCAATCACAGCCCTGTTCAGCACAATCACATCATTGAGAAGCAATCTGGATCAGCTCCATTCGGTCAGGATATATGTGAAAGCACCCTGCTTGGAGAACTGTTAGCTTTACGCTGCCTATCGCTGAAAACAGATCAGTGTCTCAGACACCTCATTACCGTGATCTCCCTCTCTCTCTATCCCTTTTTTACTCTTTGTTTCTGGCTCGCTCTCCCAAATGCCGTTTCTTGATCTTTCCCCGGCTCCCCCTCAAACACAGCTGAGCACAAACACACACACACACAAACCAATACTCATTACAGCTATCCTCATTGTCCAGGAAGTGGAAGCGATAGCTTTTTTCCCAGTTATTTCCAACGCCCCTGTGCTTTGCCAGCTCTTGGCCTCCTCTAAGATAATACTCATTTATCCCACAGGGTGTTTACAAAAGCGATTCAGGTTAAGTGACTTGCTGAGAGGAATGACAGACAGCAGCTTTTCTTTATTCAAAGAAAATTGGATTCATCAACCACTGCTTAATGGTTGCATTCAGGCTTTTGACTACACTCCATCTGACACATTAGTAAGTGTTTGTGGTGCATTTATCTCTGTGTTTGCTCACATGTATGCCTGAATAAATGACTAAACCTTATGATCTCAATAAGGGAAGCCAGCTTTGGAAGAATATGCTATTGGTTTTTGCTATCAGTGTTCAACAGCCATAAAGCCTGAAGCCTTTACATCCCTACTCCTAATAAAAAAAAAATTGAAAAAAAACATCTTAGGGTTCCCCATCATCAACTACAGCAACAAACAGCCTTTTTGCATGTTTTCACCTATTTGCATGAACAGTATTTTAATGTGTTACTGTAACGCTCATTGACTCAGAACAGGTAAGAACCCACAAGCGCACACACACACAGAAACAATCAGGTAATCAAACTTCACAAGGTTTATTCCAGTAAACAGGCAAGGGTCAGAACCAAGAGATCAAGCAGAGAAGGCAAACCTAACCAGCAGGGATCAGGCAGAGGATCAGTCGAGGGAATCAGGCTGATATTCAGACAGGAAGGTTTCAGGAATCAGGTAATAAGTGCTGGAAAGCTTAGCATAATGTAAAAGACAATCTAGTGAGAAACTAGTGGAGATGGACTGGTATATATGCTGAGGGACTAATGAGGGAATGAGCTGCAGGTGGGGAAAACCAGGTGAAGGGAATGAGGTGATAGCATGGCATGAGGGAGAGCTGTAATGACATGAGTAGACTGAACGAATTAAGTATAAATACAAGGAGATCAGGAAGGATTCTTAAGAGTTTTACTGAAGAACTTGAGAAGTGGCAGCAGATCCTAAGGTCATTTTAATTGGTTATTTCAATTTAGCTGCTTTTTAGGTTAATGTAGAAGCACAAGCATAAAAAAAACAATCCTTTCGTGTCCTTGGTTCATTTGCTTTTTCATTCTCCTCAATTAATTTTTCGTCGTTTCTCTCTCCTGCTTCCTTCATTATTGAGATCTTTTCTATCTATGTTGGCACTTCTGGCTCTGTTCAATTATACCTGTAAAGCCCCACTTCTGCTTCAGAATAACCTGTGATCAAAACAGAAGGCTAGGTTAAGTACATTTTTAACACCGCCCACTATTAGTCTTGTTTAACATTATGTTAAAGTAGATGAGATGTGAACAAGTAGGAATAGAGTGTACACCTTGACACGAGTAAAATACAATAGAATACAATTACAAAGCTGTACTGAAGGCTATTCAGTAGTACTGAACTATTCAACAACACGACAAGTCATGTGTAATCAGTGGTCACAACAGTAACTGAATAACATTGAGGTAGGCATGAAAAATAACCTTTCAAACATAGGAAATTGGTAGTTAGAACAGTGACACTCAACTGTACAGTCTATACTGCAGGCTGGAAAACCAAAATCTTAAAATGCCCAAAGCTGGAAAGAACCACACAGATGGATGTAAATTCCCAGTGGGTTCAGCAGTTCAGTGACCCTTTCACATTACACAAAGTTATTAAATTCAATGTTACAGTAATATCAGAAAATTTGCTGTGTGGAGCTCTAAAGTTCATATCCGGAGGGATCTGTTCAGAATGCCAAGTTAAAGCTGATTATAAATGGCATACTGAGATAAGTGAACTACTTTCACTTTTTGTTTTACATTTAATGGCAACTCATCAATTCAGTATGTTAGTAGTCATCTACTGCTCATTCAAACATGTTAAGTGGCACATTTTTGCAATTTTTTGTGTTGAAATATTCTAGCCGTGGTGGTGACACCCCCAGGTTAAGGGGATTTCTTTGTTAATAGGCTAATTCATCATGTTGATGAATTATCCTGATGTCAACAAAAGATTTTAACCGAAGTAAACAAAAATGATTCCTTTAGGAGTCCAAAAACTCTCAATATTTACCTCATGATCTCCTACAGTGGTCTCATGGCAAATGTATTTGCTGATCTAAAATCTGCTCAAAGTGCTCTCAGTGTGGAAAACATAGATGATGATGAGGTAAATAACATGTTTTGGACTCACACTGCAGACATTTACCTGACATTTAAATGTTTTTTTGAAGGTAAATTTTGACCTGAATGAAGCCTTAATTGGAGAGTGACTTATGCATGTAGATAATATTGTTTCTGATTTAATAAAAAACTAGTTTGTTGATAATCGCTTTCATACTTTTATGCCTAAAATATATACCCCTCTACATATAATGTTAATAAAAGAGGAAACATGATTAATTCAGCAGCATCTTGAATCCTTTTCCAATCTTTTCCTTATGCTCTTTAACCTGTCCACAAATCTAATGGCTGCTGGATGGTGAACCATTTCATCCTAGTTTGTTTCACTGGTAGAAGGGCTCTCTCATTGTAATTAGTTTCTGTGGGACAACAAACCGTCAGAAGTGTGCGCCTTGTTTCTGATTTATTAAGCATTTAAAAGGTTGCGGTGGGGTGGGGTGGGGGGGGTACAAAAGGTTCCTGACTAAATAAAGGAGGCCTCGGCAAAGCTCTCAAAGCCAATGTCAGAGAGAGAGAGAGAGAGAGGAGAGTGAAAAAGTGAGAAAGGATTCATGATTAACTTTCATTTCCTATGCCTTATTATTCCTTCCCCAAATGAAATTTCAGAGGAGGAGATAAATCTTCCAGCACTGGCCGGTTTTGTGCACCTAATGTCCAGGAATAGCTAGTGCTCGCCACTGTCAGCTTATCGCTTTAAATTTAGAGCAAACTAGCTGTCGAGGTTGCCCTGGCATATGAAAGCCTGTGTTAGTTTAGTGTGTGTGTGTGTGTGTTTGAGAGAAAGTGAGAAAATAAGGTCGTCAGTCAGTCTAGCTCAGGTTGATTTTTATAGATATGGATGGTACATCTACGTATATATGTGTGTGTTTCTGTGTCTGTCTGTGTGTTTTCACATGTGATGTGTGTGTGTGTGCACATGGAGGGATGCATGCATGTTTGAGGCTCCGGTAGGCTAATGGTTTATATAAAGAGATCAATACAATTGAAGGCATGAATCACACAGCCTTTTAATCACATTCCTCTCAGCCGATTTCTAGATGGACACATGGATAAGTAGATATTGATGTCATGGCTCAACCATCCATCCTGCTCATAATTCTATTGTAGTGGAAAGGCCGACTGTCCATTGACTGCTGTAACTATTGGCTCTCCTGTGTTCAATAACCAACAGGTAATGATCAGTTCCATATTTTCGGATCTATTCCAACCAGACAGCTGGACGTCTTCGAATACATTGACAGCAGCTCTGCAAATTTAAGTCATTAAGGCTTTTCGGTAGTTTTGCTGGATAAGCACATTCAATATATAATATCCAATATTGTAAAATACATTATCATTTTTTGTTTTATCAAAGTGGACGTCCACTGTTTTTACACATCTAGCTCTGCTTACTGAAGTCATGATAAGTACAGTTGGATAGTATCTTCAGTGGTTCTAGAGGAGGTTTGTCAAAACAGAGGAAAACAACCAATGTTGTCTGGGTCATCTTGGCTCGAGCTTAGGCTTGGGTTTGAAAGATTTTGAGGTTTGTTCGGTAGAGGGTGAGCAAACTGTATAATGAAAACTGGATGCTGGACTCCAAGATTACGTTAGTTTATTCCAATCAAAGTTGGCTCATCCAGCACTACAGGCCAAAAATGGTTTCCATCATCCGGGTCTGCTTCTGCATTGTGTTCACTATTGATCTTTCCCTGGCTCTACACAGTGCTGCCCACTTGGCTCGTCAACTTAACATTGAGATAATCTGGCACAAGAAAATAGCTTTTCTAGTCTCTGGGAAAGTTGTACAAAAATCAAACCTTCCTGAGCTCAAAAATCACAATATAAAGAGTTATAAATGACATTATTTTACAGATGTTCCTTTTATAAGGGTGGTCTAGGGGGAATTTTTTCATTGCAGTACCACGATTGTCTGCGTTGTATCCACCTCTCTGAATTCCTCCATGAGTCTAATGCTGTTGAGTTGCATTATGGGAAGTGAAGGACATAGGGATTATAAAATTATATATTGGCCTTTGCTGCATAAATTTTGACATTTCTTTTTTAAATCCGTCTCTTGCAAGTCCCCCAACTTTATGGAAGTTCAACACTAAATCACAGGAGTGCTTTTGTTAAAGTACTACATCAAACATAAATATATCATTATCAATTTAATTGTGATACCATATTGTAAACAATGCAAACATTAGATTGTGGCCAACATGATTGATGGCCTGGTAGTACAATTCACTTGTTCTTGTCACACATATGTTTGTCTCATGGCAAGATTTTCTCTGTCTGAAGAAGATAAACACGCTCAAGCATGGAAGTGAGTTTTCCATCAGCCTTTCACTTATTCCACCATCTGCCATTATGAGGCACTCTCAAAGCTCAGTTTATGCTCTCTGTTCTGTTCTGTACAAACCTGCAGATTTGCAGCAAAAATCTTAACAAACACCCAAACTAGTGTGGAGCTGCAAATCTTAGAGATGATTTGTTAACAATAATTTTATTTGCTTATACGTTGCATATACAATGCATTAAAATAATAGTTTTTCAGGCATTTATGCCTTGCACTTAATATGTTATAATGTACAATACTTAATCCAAAGATATTCATACAGAAAATCAGAGGGGGACTGATTACTTCTCAATACCTTGTCTTACTAGAAACTCACATTTGATTAGGACTCTGTTGTAAAAATTGTGACCTACATAATCAGGGCACAGTGAAGAATTAAACAGTCATCATGAGAGATTTGCTTGCCCAGTCCCTGCTTTGTCAGGACAGTCATATTCCCCATCTTTCATTGATATTCATGATGCCTGAGACTGAGCCATTTGCTCACTTTCTGTGCCAACTATGGTCCACCCACCGGTTATGAAAATTTATGGGCATGTTTGGAGACCATGGAGACTCATTATAATATCAAGGAGAACCAGCGGACCAAGCGTGTGTCCTCTTCTATACCTTTGAATTATCTATCCTGCTTTATCCTCTAGTCTGGCCAGCACATACAAAATATGCGTGTTCACTCATACTTGCATACTGTACGGTACCTCCGCAGTGGGAGGACGACTCATACCAACATACACTTCAATCAAATGCGTGGTTATACATTCTGCTTAGCATTTTTTCTCCATAATTACAGGTATGGAGCGGAGCAGTACACAATCAGTGCTGCAGGTAGTAATTATTCTTCACATACGTTACTAAAAATGATTGACAGACAGTGACGGACATGTAAAAAAATACAATTTCTCTCACTTAATAATTGTTAATTTGCATTAGGTGGCTATATATAATGAGGGTGTGTAATGATAGACTGTTTGTGCTTGTTAATGATTTCATGTCCTCATAACACCTTTGTTTAGTCTGTTTTTGCTGTATGTTAGCTGGCATCACGTGAATAAGTGTAGATTCTATAGTGTAAATTATTCTGTGGTACAAAACAAAACAAAACTGCAAGGCTGTTTGTTTCTCTCCCTGTGTGCATATATAATTTTTAAGTAGGTGTATGTGTTTTGCATATGGGCCCCTGTCAGACTGTGGGCAGTAGAAACAGGGTCCCTGTGGCTTAGTGTATGTGTTGTGTTTGTGTGTTTGCTTGCGACCCTCCATCATGATGCTAATTATGCCTGCAGTAATGCCTCTGCAAATTGTGCCACATTCACAGACATTTTCAGCTTTCCTCTGTTTGACTTGCTTTGTCTTGGCTGCCAATTTAATCACACAGGTATACACACACACACACACGCACACACTGCAGCCATATGTGCTAACACATAAACAAGCAAACACAAACAGAAACACATCTATGTGTGTGTGTGTGTGTGTGTGTGTGCCTGCAGATGCCTTTATGAGTGTGTTGGCAGCGTCTGCGTAAGTGTGTAATTGTCATCGGACTTGGATCAAACAAATCCGTAGATTCTGGGAAGACTGAACTTGTTGATGGTGTGTTGCTGGCTGCAGCGGGGCTCATCTGAGTGTGGATTTGAAACGCTGCCCAAACAGGGAGAAGCGATAAGTGGAGCAGAGAAAAGGCCTTTAAGGGATGTATCACGTTCTCGAGCCATTAGCCTCTAGTCTGGGTTTTTTGTCTACTGCTCCTTGGTTCCTGTTGGTGGCACGGTCAATAGTTAATTAAAGGCTGACACAGGAGAAGGGCCTTCATACTGCTGAATGTGGAACAGTTCCTCACTGGTTTACCTCACTGCACAGCAGAGATTATTCTTCTCTTCCCATTTTAAAATTTAATGATATTTCTGTTTTATTATAAATTATTACGACTAGTTTCTGCCATTATTCCTCTTGGAAATAATGACATCGTACTTACCAAGTTAATTAGTCCAGTTTCACAATGAATTACATTTAGCATCTCAAGATTTATGACATCGTTCAATGTCAAGTAATGGTGTGGAGGTTGAGTGGTGGATGGGCATGAAGCATGTCTACATTCAGGTAGGAGAGGGGTACTCAAATACAAGTCTTAATAATAAATCCACTTAATAAATGTCCACTGCAGCAGAAGTCCAGGAAGGGTGCATTACAGGATAGTATTTCTGTGCAAAAACTCCAGAACTCTGTACATGGGCAGCATTTCTGTATTAATGAGAGACGTGACATTTTCGTTGTGTAACCGAGACTTTTGACTGCTACTGTAAGTGTTCATTAATGAGTCTGCTGCAGTAAGAGTTTGTCACTGCATTCATTGTTGAAAATGTTTGATTTTACAATTATTCTGTCTTGATATCATGACTTCAACTGGTTCAGTTTTGTGATTCTTACCTCTGTCTTTTTGGGATAGCTTTGTTCAAAACAGGCATGCAGTGGTGTTTTGCGTTTGCACTCTTCATTATGGCCACTGTTTCATTGCAAATCAAGCACAATGGTCTCGTTCTTCTCTCAGGCAAAATGAATGCATATTTCACAGTGGTGAATAGTGGGCAGCTGAATGATGACAGGTGAGGTGATATGATAGCGATGTGTCACTCAAAATGAGTCCGGGTCAGGTTGCGGTTAAATTTTGTTCCCAGGCTGGATTAAATTGTTATTCAGTCCAGATCTGGACTGGAGCCCACCTATTGAGTATGTACGATGTAGGAGTTTTAAGCATCATGTCACAGATCTGCAATTAACACATCAATCAATTAACATCCATCAAAGTTAATACATATTGAGTTGATGATCCAACTTTGCCATATTTCTGTGCACACAGGTTTCTTACACAATAACAAAATATTATAAACATTAGAAGCACACTCTTTTTTATCTTTACCTGCAATTAAAAGGTAGATAATCTAGTTAATCTGTTGGCTTGTTTAAAACCTTTCTGATTGACCACTGACCAATTGTATTGCCTGGTCAGGACGTTGATGTGGACGTGGTGCCGTGTTTTTGTTGAGTACAATTTGTTGAATACAATGTCATAGGCAATAGAAACAATGAAATGAAAAACTAAAAAAAAAAATAGGTTAGTGGAATATTCCTTTAAAAGAAGCTGTTACATATAAACACATAAATGCATATATACATACAAACATACAACAAACAGAGCCATAACAGCAACCAGTCGACCTTTTCCCCAGCAGAATTTTTGACTTGTCAAAACAGGAAATGCATAGGCGTGACTAATGATGCTAACAATGGCTCTGTTCCATTTAAATGTCCCAGTAAAACATGCCAATGAGGCAGCGAGCGTACAAACATAAAACTGGAACACCTAAATGATATCCAGACATCATTAATGTTATTAATTACACCTGTGCTTTTCCTGCCGTAACATATCAAAATGTCTGCTGTGAAAATGGTCCATTAAATTATACTTTTACCTTCATCCTGGTGAGCGCTCTCTGGTTTTTGCTGTACCTACCTTCGCTCCTCCCTTCTGTGCTCAAGTTTATTATTTACTGTATTTACAGAACATGAGAAGACCTCATGGGAAATAACAGCAATTAGACCTTTGCCTGTCAGATCCTTTGATATTTACTTTTGATGATCTGCCGTCTATATGTATTTTGTTTGATCAACTCACAGCTTGCTAACCGTTGTTTGCCTTTTTAAAATCAACAGGAAAACAGTAATGGCATTTGCGTGCCAATTTATCCTCTATCGGCCTCGCTCCTGATGAATATCTTAGCGGTCACTGACCACGGCTAAATCTAGGGTGCCCTTTTGTTTGCGTGCCCATACCACGAGCTCCCCCTACAACAAGGAACAAACATCTTTCAACTAATGATCTACTTTACATTTGTTTTAATTAGGTGTATTTAAATAGCCCTGAGCAATAATTAACTAGCCAGAGCATCAAAGTGGGAGTAAGTGCGTGAGTACGGCTTCTCTGTTGTGGTGTGTTGTTGTTGCTGCTTCTGTTTTCCTTCTGTAGCTACTTCCATCAGCCAAGGCACTGTGCCAAAACTGCATTGAAGAGGAGCTTGTTCTTTCTTCCTCTCTTCCACTCCCCTGAACATCTCAGGAGGGAAGGGGCGTCCGCCTCTGGTAGCCGCACACCGCTTGCATAACAACAAACAACCCACTGTGGGCAAAACGTTCTCATTCCCAACTCGTCAAATACAGGAGCTTGGTCAGTGGCCCTTCGCTTCAAACTATGACGTTCTAGTTACCCCTCTAGCGTTTTGCATGTGCAGGGCTGTTCAATAGATACCGATGGTTTAGTGTTCCAGTCAAAAAAATGTAAGCTTGGTCTGATGGTCTAATGCAGTTTATTCTGTTTCCTTGCAGTTCATAGACCGTGACGTAAGAGCTTGTTGCCACTCTCGACTGGAGTTAAACTCCCGTTATAGTCTACTCTCCCCATTCATACTTATCATCTGTTTCTCTCCCTGTGCTCTGTGTTGCCGTTTGTGCACAGTTTACTCCTTTTTTACTTTCAGCTTCTGCTCGTTACATGCATACAGTGTTTTTTCAGAACAATATAGCAAATACATTACAAACACAAACTGTACACATGTGAAGGTTACATATGTGCATGGAGAAAAGACTGCATCTAGCCTAGGCCTATTCATTTGAGCAACAATGGAATATAATAATTTATATCATTTAAAAATAAGGTTTGTCTTTGGCCTAGGCTACACTGAGGCAAAATTACAGCAGATAATATGTTTATGGGCTTATATTATTTCTCTATCATTAATTGTGGTGACAGAAGAGGTGATGCATGCTGTGTACTGTTTTTTCGGAGGCTGGCTGACGTTGATAACCACTTGTAACATTGTATAACTTAATTCAACTCTGGTGTAAATGGTTTAATGTTCCAGAAACTTATTTTGGCCCGACTGTAGAAATTTCACACAGCAGGACTCTCTTGTATTCGTTGTCAATGATGTTGGCAAATGAAGCCCTTCTAATTGCGAGACAAAAAAATATTCTTTCAAATAACACAAACAAATTGGCCCAAGACGAATGCAATGGTCATCTATTCCTACATGCAGAGAGCATGAGTTTTATTTCATCGAAAAACTGTAACCTTAGGTTTTTTGTAAATAAAGTTTTTTGTTCTAAATCAGTAGCACTTCATATATAATGAGATCATCGTATGTGACAACCCGTTGGGAATGACAATGTGTTGCTATTGGGACAGGTGCAGACTGAAAGAGCGAGAGTGCAAATCATCAGTCTAACACAAACGTGATTGAGAAGAGAGAGGAAAAACAGAAGGAAAATGTGAGAGAGGAAGGGAGGGAGAGGAAGGAGAGGAGGTAGAGGAGAGGTAGGCGAAGGTGGGTGGATGCTTCCAGGGCACAACTCAAGATGGTGTTTGAAGTGCTCCGGGGGTCTCTTCCCTTTATTGTCTCTCTTAATGAGCTTTTTATGTTCTTGTGTATTTTACACACCATGTGATGGTTGCTGAACGCCTCCTTCGTGGCCTCCTGATGGATCTGTTCTTTTTTATCCGGCTATTCACCACTGCGTGTAAATTTAATTATAAGCATCTGGTTAGTGAAAAGGACTAATTAACAGATAGAGGCTAGAACATCAGGTCAGAGGCCCTCTTCTCTCTTCCGCCCCCATGTCCTCACAGCTCTGCCTTCTATCCCTTAGGCGGAGATTATGCCTCTTTTTGGAATGGTGTCCTGGCTGTGTTCATGCATCACATTCTCTAGTTTTTAGGACAGAATAGTTACAGCAATACCAATCTGTTTGAAGCAAAATAAGGTTAGGAATATTAACAACTACTTCAAAAACACAAGGACCAGCCTGTCACAAAAATGAAACAGATCTTCTTGGCAGCATAACATTCTGAATTCAAAGACTCAGCCAGGCTTATAGGAAAACAAACACAGTTTATAAATATAGCCGTAAGTGGCAATTCGCGGGTTCAAACCTTTTTGTGCTCAATCAATCGGCCAATTTTAAGGGTGTGAGCAGCAAGGAGTGAGTTTCAGGTTTGACAAAGCCAAGCAAAACCACTTCAGCTAGTTTAATTCTGTTTAAAGAAGGAATGAGACCAAGCACATACTTGTTTCATCATCACAAAGCCTCCAGCATTTCAATAATTGTGCACTTAAAGTTCCCCCATTTGTCCCCCCTTCATCGGATGTGAACGAAACTTAGTGGGTATGTTCAGGAGATAGCGCAGGATGTCTCTAGTGAGTTTAATCAGGATTGCTCAAATTCATCTTGAGTTATGAGCAAATATACGCCTACTTACACCAATCAGTGTGGCACTTCAGATTAAAGTTAATACTTGCCCCCAGATTTGCACACCAATTTTGGTGAAATTCTGTCCACTGGATTTTCAGACATTTGTGGCGTTTGTGGTGCCCATTGTGGGTTGGGCTCAAAATGCTTTAGTAGACATATTCCCAAACATAGACTGAAGTTATTTACCAAAATTTATGATGATTGGACAAATGGTTAATGAATTGTGGCCGATTTCCTGCTAAGCCTGCATTGTGAAGATATTTTGGTTTATGGTGGCCATGTACTGGTCTTGCTTATTTATAGTAGAATTGTGTATTTTTTTGTAGAGCACATCGTGAAATTTCAAGTCAGTTGGATTTAGGTGCCACCATCTGGCCAACTGGGCTCATATTTCTTGGGAAACACTTGCACACCATTTCCAGTTATTGGGCCAAGTTTCATGGTTTTCACTCATTCCTTCCTCATCCTTCCTCAGCCCTCATTGCTCACAGCAATTTGAGCTGCTGTAGCAGAAAACAAATAATATTAAACTAGCAAAAGCTCAGTAGGACTCTACCCCTTCAGGGTTTGAACCCTAATTAGAGGAGACGGGTGTATTCCGATTGGTGAGGTGAAGTGGCTCATGTAGGGAAGAGAAGCCTCTGTAACTCCAAAGAAACACTAAAGTTTGCTTTCAAAGATTCTGTGTGATTTCAAACATTGTACTCTCAGAGCCAGGAGCTTGTCCCTTGGCATGCTTTCTACCAAAATATCACCTATAATGATGCAGCCTGAAGGGCGTAGAGATATCCCCATGGACTTTAAAATTAAGCCCTTTTTCTGCACTTCCGGTGCTCCAAAACTTAAAAGAAACCACCCCATCAGTGAGATACTTCTATTAATTTTATTTATTTTTATTATTTTAATCTATGCAGATAGAACGTCCATCAACATATTCCTTTCCTAAAAAAAAAAAAAAATCATAGAAAAAGGTTATTTGTCTTTCCTAAATTGGCAAAGACTGCTTGGGTGTGAAAGCAAAAGATTGATTCCTTCATTTGTTCCGTGGTATTTAAAAGCTCAAAGGAAGAACAAATGTGCTCCCGGTTTCTCTGGTCCATAAAATGATCTGACAGCTGATGTTTAAATGCTGATGCTCTTATTGCCTCCCTGTTATATGATAGAAAGCTTCTACTTGCCCCATTTCCACAATCATTGCTGCATACAGTGTGGGTTATAACTTATTGTCTATTGATGTTTTACTACCAGCCAGAGTGTCTGGCAATCTTTGAACTTCTGACCCTCATTTTTATCAACATAAAACCGGCAATTAGTGGCTAACATGAACATTAGCCCCTGCATATCCTCTTTGCCTCTAGGAGGCCCTGGAAGTAATCGCCTGACTCAAACAATAACAACGTGCTGCACAATATGTCAAAGTAGGCTTCACTAAATGGGTGTGATATTTTAATGAGAAGTAAAGAGATGGCGTTCAAGAAAAGGGGGATGGGGGAAGCAGGAATGGATGGAAGGAGGGGAGCACAAGTGTTCTCTTACCTAGGAGGAGGACAAAAGTCGTTTAATAGTTGTAACAGAGGTCAGTGCTTACATGGTCTCCTGGCAGTCAGCAACCTTTGGTCCTCAACCAGCCCTGCAGTCTCTAGGGCTCCATGACTAAATGTCTGATGTCTGTTAAGGAGATGAAGAGTGATGGTAGAAGAGGATGAAACAGAAGACAACATGGAGGACCTCGAAGGCCTTGTTTCATTTAGTCCTCTGGTCACAGGGGGGAGTGGTGACTGACAGTAGAGGTGACTTGCCTCGCTCGGCAGCGCTGACTGACTCTCCCGCTGTCTTTCCCCTTTCTACCCACCTCTTTTGCACTCACAGACTTTTCTGTCTCTTGCTGTATCTCCCCTTCTATCTTCTTCTCTATTGTCCTCCTCCTCCGCCCTCCTCTTTCTCTCTCCTGTGGATATCTGTCACCTAAAAGGAAGGTTTAGTTTTGGAATAAACATGATAATGGGCTGGGATAAAGAAACAAGGAAATGTCGGACAAGTAACAAAAAGGAGATACTGTTTCTTGTCTTTTCTTTGACAGTTGTGGGTAAGAGCATTCACTCACCAATTTTATTTCAGTGCACATGTGCTGCAAGCAGTTCAGGCCACCTGTATTTTGTTGTATTAGTTGCTGCCCTGTTTGTGTTCTGTATTTAGTGTGGGTGGTGCAACCCTTCAGTCACAGCTACCGGCTACATAAGGACAGATCCATGCTTTACTGTACTATAGACTACATTTTACTGCTGTCCAACTGCCCCTATCTCATCACCTAAAATTTTAAATGGGGGAGCATCCCAAAAAAGAAATGATTGATTGATTAATTTACATTGTTGATTGGCCCATAAATGATACTAGCCAGCTGATGTCGTTCCCCTTCCCTAGATTAATATATTTGCACACTGGTGTAATAAAGCTAACTTGGAGTACGCAGATACCATTAACTGGGTATAATCTATGTTGTTTTCCTTGCAGTGGTTCTCATGGTTGCTGTAGTTATGTAGCAAGCCGCAGTTGTGAGCTGGAAAAGTTAAATGATCATCAACTCTGGCAACAGCTGATTGGCAATGTCATCTGGCAAGACTGCGTTGACTAATCAAAGTGTGTGTGCCGCCACCCCATATGAAAGGCAGAAGATGGTATTTGGCAATGGAAACTTTTAAAGGAATGTTAACAAAAAAAAGCAGGTCGGCAGACTGGAGTATGTGGAAAAAGGGTGATGTTTATTAGCAAAATTATTAATGAAACAGAGGCAAAAATGAATCTTGGGAAAATCAACACAAATAACTAAAGCTGAAGCAAAGAACAAAGAAATAAAATCTGCTGCTTCACAGCAAGCTGCCATTTACTCTTTTCCTTACTCCATCTCAATTGACCAATAACTGGCCTTTTACGTTCTCAGCCTCACCTAAGTGGAACTTACCATCTACTCAGGTTACCACCGGGTGAACTAGACTGATACAAAGCTTTCAAAACATATAGAACAACACTGATGTAGAATTTCTTTGTTACTGCTGACAATCACAGTTTCCTATGGTCAGACATGATTGCACCAAATTATACATGTCATTTACTACAGAACTGTTTTATCCATTCTACCTCAACACATCAACGTGACAGAGCCTAGTGACTCACTGCTTAGTGCAGCTAATGACACACCTGTTGTGACTATCACGGATTAAGCAGATGAGAGATCTGCCCTACTGTCACAAAACTCTCAAAGAAACATCACAGCAGGGTGCTGTACTACGAAGCAAGATCAATGTGCCCAGGATGTCTTTTCATTATCTGGCTTCACTGAGCCTAACATTGGCCGTCAAGATAATCAGTACTACGAAGCTAGCTAGCTCAAGTAGCTCAGTCAACTCTGGGTTTTCCCGTCCAGCTACGTGAATGAGAATGAGGCGAGGTTGTTAATTACGAGCGACATCATCAGAACCATGAATGAAGAACTTAATTTGATATGAGATGAAATGGTGATACCAAGTACCTACGGAAAGCTTTTGTTTTAGGGACAGCAAAAAGTCATATTCAAGTGAAATGTAAACAGTAGCCCATAATCATACAATAGAATAAGAAGATGTAGAAACACTGGAAATTATTTCCACATATTAAAAGTAGGCTAAGGCTTAAAGTACACGTAGGAATTATTATATATGACTTAACTATAGAGTGAGTATGTTTTGCTATTTAGTTGGATGATGAATACGTTACATAAAAAACACTTAAAAGTAATGCCAGACTGTTTCTGCTTCCGAAGCAAAGAGTGGCAAAGTAGTTAATGACTGATGAAGTCTATCTGACTGAAATGTTGCATTTATAATCATGGGATCCAATTAACAATCTGTGGATTATTTTTCTTATAAAAGACAATCTTTCTTTTTTTTTTTCACTTATCATCACACAGTTGTCTCATGTTATTCTGAGCTGCAGTGATGGAATCAGAGTGTAAAATCATCCACACTGTCAGCTATCACTCAGGGGATAAAATGAACTTTGCACAATTAAAATGCATAAAATCATCATTATGTGTTTAGTGTTGTAAACGATCTCTCCGTTTGTTAGAAGTTCTGTTTAAAACCAGAGTGGAAATATAAAGCCTGGAACAATTAAATGTTTCTACTGACATATAAAAATATCTATTGCTCTTTTTTACTTGTCACTTTATTGTAAACTCAGGACTTCAGCAGGTCTTCTTCTACAGTAGGCCAGAATTGACAAACCTTTTGCATGTTTTCGCAGCCACTGCAGGTTCTCCTGCACACTCGGAAGGGGAGGGGGGGGGGGGGAGGGGTATTCAACTGGTTGCAATCTGCAATCTCACCACTAGATACCCTTAAATCCTACACACTGGTCCTTTAAATTGGAGAACTTGTTGTTTGTTTACCTTGCAATTGTTGCAAAGAAAGAGAATGATTGTTAATCTGAAAACATTCTAGTGCTGTAAAATCTGTCCTTGTAATATTATAAAGTGCTGTGAAGTGTGTTGGCATCTGATAAGCCTTCAAACTCATGGATCTGTCACTCAAACTGACCTTTTCAGGTTGTATTTCATCATCCAACTGATACTTGAAACAACACGTTCCCACCAACCCTGTATTTTTTTTGTCAGAAAAGCACCTTTAAATGACATTACATAGAATACATAGTGGTAGATTCATGAGTAAAAGACAAACAAACAATTTTTCTGTTAAACACCATTGGACTGGTGATGATATAGATGACTTCAAGTCTGCAGACATGCATGTTCTCATCACAGAATATGGACAACAATGTTGGTGGACAATAATTTCCACTCTGATACTGTTTCAGGATGATAGCCGTAGCATGTCCAAAGAAAGGGAAAATCAATAAACACGTTCCTTCGGACCAACAGAAGGAGTTGAAGAAAAGAATTGAACACCCCAAACACGCTACTTGCTTTTTAAAAGGTCTGTCCTCATAAAAGAGATGATTAAAATGTTTTTGTGCAATGGGACATAACGTTAACTTTTTGATATAGTGAAAAAAAGAGGCTTCTAAATGGCTAATAAAAGAGGCATTTGTAGACTTAATGTTTTATTTGGTTTGTTGAGAAGGAATTGCATGACATTAAGCTTTTTTCCTTGGTAAACAAAACATAAACAGAGGCCTCAAAAAGTAGGCATGGGGGCAGAATGAGAAAAGGAAGGGGGGAAGAGGGGGCATAAACAAGTCGGGTCTGGCTGAGTGAGCAAGCTAATTAACTTGAAAAACTATAAAAATGTAAATTGCGATTTCCTACCGTGGGCATCTAATTAAAGCCACTGGAATGTTAAGGACCAAATTGAATTTGCTAAAGAAGAGGGAAAAAATATATGATTTCGCCATATTGTCAGGTATCGATTGCCTACAGTGGCCTTCTTCACAGACATATGGAGACAGAAAGACAGAGAGGAATGGCGGCGGGGGGAAGAAGAAGCATAGCGAGGTGAAAAGAGGACTAGATGACGCAGAGAGGAGTCTAAAAGAGGTTTGTACAGAGAAAGCCGGAGAGACAGCTATGCTGAACTAAGTGTTCCTACAAAAGCAAAACAGTTTGGCAGAGAAAATGTGACAACAAAACACAATGCCCGCCAGAGACGGAGAATGTAATCAGAGCCAACTGGCCCTCCTAATACTCCACAGGTGCACAACACAGACGGTTACATGATACTTGGAAGAATTATATGAAATGAGGAATGACTGGGACCTGCTACAAATCCTCATAAGATTTACCAAGCCTCTAAGATCCTCCATGGCCCTGGAGTTAATTGTGTTAGCTTAATTGGTGCAGTGTATGTTTGATACTTTGGTGTAATTATTGTGCATGCAAAATTGTTGTGGTTTATCTTGTTATATCGTGTCTTCTGGGCATGTGATGAATGTGTACTTATGTAGTTGTGCGGGTGTGTTAGTGTCTTTGTTGGAGTGTGGACGTGCATGCATTATATGTGCATGCACGCAGGTAAATAAAAATATATCCCTCATGCATCATTGTTGAAGAGCCAAGCTGCTGCTTTTAAATGCTAGTCCATTTCTCAATCTGAAACTGGAGGTGTATGTGGAAAAAAAGCTAATCCTAGTGGGGAAGCTAGCCAGCTACTATACACACTTTATTTTTTTACTCATTCTGTTTTTATTTTACGGCTGCACAGCTCTGAATATTTAAGCTGTCATTATACCAGATGGGCACAGGAAGACTGAGGATTGTAGGGCTTTTATTGAAGTAATAAACAATAATCACTAGCTCCCACTAACAAACAGAAGCAGGCTGATTGAATGCTCTGGCTCTCTCCACCATGATGTTAAATTCATAAAGCTAATGAGTAGGATTCCGGTGCAGCAGAAAGGTGAGTTTTTTTGTGGCTTTGCATAAATTCTCATCTGTAAAGCCTTTTCTCTGCTACCTCTAATTTACGCTCCTCATTCTCTCCCATGTGTGTAACAGGATCCATACACTAATGAAATGTGTTTAGCAGCTTGAAAAACACAATTTCCTTCTTTTTCTCCGCCTCCCCAAAACTGAAACATCTTTTTTATTATGAGTTGTGTTTGAAGGGTGGAATTGATTTCATTTGGAGAGGAGTCTAGACAGCTCATTGTGGAGCTAAGAGAGCAAATGTAACTGATAAGAAAGAAAGCTCTGATGGACAGATTTACAAGCAGCTGTAAATCCTTTCTTTCAGTCCAGTATCACGGCAGTTTGTGAAGTGGTCACAAAATTTAATCTTTAGATTCGTGTACATGGACACGAATTTTCCTTTTTTTTCATGACACTTAGCACGACTTGAAAGAGTACGACTGGAAGTATGTTTTGTGCCTGCACCGCTTTTTTTTCTGTCAGTCTGGACTTGGGAGCACAGAAGCTATATTGTTATTCTTTTTTTTTAAATTTTTTTTTTACTATAACCGCTACATTTCTTAACATTTAGTCATGAGATTTTATCCTTATGTTTATTTCTTTATTTCAATTTGATCATTTCTCATCAGTCTGCAAAGAAATTGTCAGTTTTGGATAGTAGAAGGCTACATTGCCCATGATCCTCAGCCACCGTTGCTATGGAGATGAAGACAGTCCGCTTTGTTACCTGTTACAAAATTTTATTTACCATTATATCTACTATTCACTTTTTTATTACTGAATTTATCCCAAACTGATTAAGAGTTTGTGTGTGAAAGTCGTGCTGAGTGTCATGAAAAGTATCAAAAATTCATGTACATGAATCTATGGATTAAATGTTACTGGGTTGTTCCTTTTCATCTCACCCTCTGTTTCCTCCCTCTCTTCTCTCCTCCCTCCACAGGCCAACCAGCGTCCCAGTCAATGGTTGCAGTTTGTTAGCCCAGTAAAAGTTTTATATGTGCAGATGAGAGTGATTGTCTGTCTTTTGCTGGCATGAGTTACGTGCTGCAGTAAACCAACTTGAAAAAGGGGATAAATAGACTGAATCAGAATGGCAGCTCCAATAACACATTAACAAGAATGACTGGGCTGCTCAAGATATGCTACTTTGGGTGTGCTGTTTGAGTGTGGCGTGGGTATGTGTGCATGCACCTGCCTGGATCTCTTCCCGATTCTTGTTGTTTCTTTGAAGAAGCAACTTTTTAATGTAACCCTCTTACTCAATCTGCTCCTCATCTTCTCTTAAAGGGGATGTATTGTACACACATTTCCAGGTCCATATTTTTTATTCTGGAACTCTACTGAAATATCTTTGCATGTTAAAAAAACTCCCAATTTATCTTATACTGACCCTTTATGCAGACCCTCAGTTCAGCCTGTCTGAAACAGCCCCACTTGAAAATCTATAATAATGGTCAGTAAATGGTCAAGCATGTTTGCTGGTGTTTATTGACTGACTCAGATTACTACTGAGCTGATAAATGTGATTTTAATATTTCCATTACATTTTTGATATTTTCTAGATTTGTATCTGATTGAGGTCAAATGATGCCCTGTGAATTGTAGAAGGAGGTCACTCTGAGCCACAAGGTTTAGCCTATTGCCACTAATGAAATGTTTTTGATAATTGGTCACTGCGAACCCTGCCATTTGTATATAAAGATGTTTATTTCCATTTATCAGCATATACCTGAAAAGGGTCATTGACTGAAACGTTGTATCATTAAAGTATCTTTATTGAGCAAATGAATACAGTGCGTGGGTGTCCTTTCTTCTTTTTAGTATGTGGCTACTCCTCCAACGCTCCTGTCACAAAGGTGTGCAAGAGATTTTTGATGATCTCATTTTTACTTGAAATGGAAACTTTGCAAATACATCCGTACATATTTGAGCTCGAATCCAATCTGAAATATGCGAGTGGACAACGTGAACAACCCATGGAGCAACCTAAGCAACAACGGCAACGGAACGGACAGCTGTTTGTGGACATGCGTGAACAATCTGATGTCGGTTCAATGGGGAAGTAGAGGTAACATTGCAAACTAAATGTTCAAAGCAGGCTTACTTTCAGGGAGCATTTTTACATATTTTCACCTCAAGTTTTGGAACTTTGACCCTGTTTAACATAGACCTGTGACATTATAACAGTATAAAAATAATCATAAAGAGCATGATATGTCCCCTGTACTGTAAGTATATGCAAATATTCTTTTAAATCATCTCCTTATGGTAATATTTCACTGTTGCTGAACATTTGCACTTTTTTGGCATGAATATGTGCAGGAGGGTAGATAAAATAGCGGAAGATTCATAAGTAGTTATCGGATTTACCGCAAGGTAGTGACAGTGAAACTAAAATTGGGACTGAAAGGGAGAAGCTTCGCTACCGTGGCAGAAATTCAGGAAGAGACTCTGGACATGGTGACAAAACATGACTACAGGAAATATTTCCAGGAAAGGGAAAAGCGCAGGGACAGGTGTATCACATTTCAAGGAGAGTACTTTGAAGAGGATTAGAAAGGTGCTACTGAAGATTTATAATGACAGTTTTTCAACAATTCTGTGAATTTTTGGGTCTCCCCTTGTGTTGTCAAATATTCGTGTTATTTTGTCCACCCCCTTGTCCACAGCTGCTTTTGGCTGTCCAAAAAAAATTGCGTTCTCCACTGCCTTAATGCTGTGTGTCTGATAAATTTGTATTGCATTAAAGACTTCACTGTAAAATGTTGTTTGTCATGCAGTTACAATATTAATTGCTTTTCTTTTCCTCACTCTTTATCTTTATTTACCTCTTTCCTTGTGGCTAACACTCACAAGCACAAACATTCACACACGCTAGAAAGTTACAAACCAGTATTAATTGCATGATACCTTCCCTAAGCAGTGTATTATTTATATTAATTCAATTTCATAAAAATGTACTGCATTGTGTAATATGTCACCCTTTTATTATAGACGACAGACAGACTCACACGCACGCACACATGCATATCGATCACACACCACTTGGGGAGCAAAACTGACTGAGATGGACGGTATACATTTATGAGTTTTAGAAAATGACAGTTAACGATTTCCTCAGCCTTGTTTTTTTATCAAATGAATAAAGACATTCACATTTTTCCTCTCTGCTGGTTGTGGCACCTAGGGCCATTTTTCCACCAACCGTATTCCAACTTTACATATTCATTGCCTTAAGATCAAAATAATTTATTACAACAAACAACCTATTAATAAGAAATCAATACGAGACTCCCAGAAGTGTTTTGCGCAAAACGTTAATGAATTTTTAAAAACCTCTTAGGTGAAACAAATTGAAAAATTGAAGAAAGAAAATTAAGAGGGTGCTGGATGCCGGATACAGACTGAAGTAAATGATATGAAACAAGGGGAAAAAAAGCCAAAATTACTTTTTGTTTGCATCCAGTGTTAATTCTGAAATTGTTTAATGTGTGTGTGTGTGTGTGTGTGTGCGGGCGCGCGTGTGTGTAGGTGTTAAAAGAGGGACTGGAAGGAGGGAAAAAAATGATTGGCCCTTCTGGAGGGGCAAAGCCATTAAACAGCATATTTATTGCTCCCCACATATCATTTTAATTTACATTCACGGGGTCGTTGATATCTGTTAAACATGTATTGATGCATCGTGAGTTTGTGTTTCATATTGTCGGGCTCATTTCTTTTTATTTGACCTCCAAGCGCCTTTTGGCTGTTCCGCGTGAGGAATCAGAATAAATATGTTCATCACATTTGTCTTCCCCCACCCTCCCTCCCTCCCCCACCTCTTTTTTTTTTAGAATCAGCATTTTATGTTGTCACATATAACAGCAATAAATAGAGTTTGACTCTCTCCATAAATCCAGACAATATAATAAAGGATAGAAATGATATGTTTTGAAATTGTCAAATGCCACCAGGTCTCTTTGTTGTTGCAGAAATAAACCATTGTGTTTGGGTAGTAAAACTCACCACCACACCTGCCACCATATAAAGTATAATGTATTTTAACCTGTTTCCTCCCGGACTCACTCACTCTATCATGTTCTTGACCCATTCGTCTAACCCTCTCTTTATAGATTTTTATAACACTATAACAAAGATACAGTGCTACTGAGAATTCTTTTGCCATTTGTATTTTCATCCAGAGCACAGCTGGTCTTTAATGCTCATCAATGGCAAATTTTAGCTGCTTTTATAGTTGAACTGTTAACTTGAACACACACACACACACACACACACATACACATACAAACAGAAAACAGCAGATTGAGAATCAGATGCTGCAGCCTCTGTAAAATCTCTTTGTTTGTACTGCAGGGCATCAGGCTCAATGCTGCCCCATGTGTGTGTCTGGTTGTGTGTGTGTGTCTGTGTTTGTCATGTGTGTCTTGGTGGAGCCCGAGTTGCCCCTTGCTCTCTCAATCTCTGTGTCTCTCTCTCTCTCTGCTTGCCGGAAACCCGTACAGCGCCTTGGTACAGAAGGACACAATGAGGTGGCAGCTTCGCTTGGCTGGCCAGGCATAGCCGGAACAGGAAGAGAGATTACCTCCCAGAGGGTCTCTGTGGGTGTGAATGTGGGTGTGTGTGTGTGTGTGTGACATCCTTTTCCAATTAGGAACACATTCACCTCTTTGCCACCAGGGTCATTGGTGCATTATCTCTTCTCTGGAAAACACATCCCTGTCTCTGCATAGTATCTAAACATTGGATTCAGACACATGACAGATGCTATTACAGTATGTTAAACACCTGTCAGTACTGTGAGAACATACAGATGTGTACCTTTCATCAATGGGCAACAGAGTGTATGAGCATCTTAGAGATTGTATATATATTACCATGAGGGCTGGGGTTGAACTGCACTTTTCATAGAAACAGCTACATATTTTTCTCAATCATCCTCTATTATTTGAAATACTAATACACAAAATAATATCAGTATCCAATATCCATCCATTATCCACAGTATACCCAAATGAAAGTCTATTGCAGTATGCATTGGGTGAAAGGTGGAGTAGAGACATGCAGTATAAAAGCATAATTATATTAATGGCAATAGCAGTTAGCTACACACTATATTTAGCATATCACTGTCTCATAAGGCACCATCAATAAATGTTTTATAAGTTGTAACAGATGGCTTTATTAATGGTTAATATGTGAGTTAGTAATGCTCCATAGATGAAAAATCCCTTTGGCTGGTGTCATATGGCTTTTTTTTTTTTTTTTGGTAATGATGTAGTTAAATACTGGAAATTTATTAAATGCTATGTAAGTTGTAAATGAATGAATTTTGGTGAATGAATTCTGATCCTCTGCAGCCCTTTTCCAGATGTTAAGTGGGAATAAACTCTAATCAAAGAGACTTTATCACAACCTGACAACCCAAAAGCTGTTCTTATTAATGGCATGTAACTGATCTATAAAGCATTAATAAGTACTAACCTTTAGTAGAGTCATCAGTTACATCTTATAAACTTGTATGTTCCCTAGAAAATGGTACCTTATTTTATATTCAGAGAGTAATCTGAATTAATTTCAAAGTCAGTGTAAGAACACAAAACTCTGTCAATGAAATAAAACAACCTGATTGGAAACTAGATGCTATACATAATATAAAACAATAAAGACATAACCCCAATATCATCTAAATATACTTACAGTATATTGTACTCTAAATAGGGATGTCAAACTGATTTTAACAATAGGACAGACACCTGCAAACTATTAAGAAATGAAAAGACTGCTGCTGGGTAATATATACAGACGCACATGGGGATAATATACGGACAATCCGTTAACAGTGTTTCTGTCAAGGCATTTTCTATTCCTGCTGGTTCCAACACTTATTGTCATTCCAGACCCTGCTATACCTAATCAGTACCTGCCTACCTGCCCCTCATTCCCCATAATCAACCAATCCTTATAACTACCTGCCCTCCACCTTCACTCATTTTCTATTGTGCCACGTATCCTCAGCGTTCAGGGTATTATTTAGCCTGTCTGCTCCTGTTTTGGACTTTGCCCAACCTAGTTTCTGAACAAAGACCGAGTAAATTGCCTTTTTACCTTACCTGCTCTGCCTCTGTATCATGGTAACAGATTTCATCTTCATCTTCTGCAACATATAGACTACAAGCTCTTAAATCTTAATTCAACTCAAAGAAAACAAAAGGATACTGACAGGCATACACAGAGTGTGGGAGTTGTTCTTTCATGGGGGATAATAGCTACTCTTACAGCGACTGTTTTTTTCAATGAAAGACCCCCAAGGGCTGGATAACATGCAACCCATTTCCTACTAACTATATTTTCTTGATCCTGAATGTACGTCTATGAGCAGCATGCAGACAAATAGACAGATAGACAGATAGAGAGGCAGATAGACGGGACATGTATCTTGAGGGGAGAGTGGTATTCTGTGAGGATTGATAGACTCCATATTGTGAGCTAATGATCTCCCCAGGGCGCTGGGGAGAAACGATGTAACCAACCTGCATGACACTGTCACACTCCCTATGTCATGCTGCCACCTTCATCTCTCAGTCTTTTCTCTCCCTCTCCCTCTTCTTTCTCTCTCACTCTCTTTCTTTCTCTCAACCTCTCTTTGTCTCTTCCTCAGGGAAATGCATCGATTCACCTTTGTTTGTACTGTCACCCACACATATTCAACTGTCACAGCGGGGAACGGGAAAACTGAAAACTGATGGACCTGATTTAGAGTAAGAGGCATACGCTGTCCTCGTTTCCCAAAGATGAAACTCCACAAAACATCCATTCTCATTTAGTTCAATCTGGACAAAAAAAAAAGAGCCATAGATGTCTGCAGGAGGTGTTTAAAATTACTGGAGAGATGGTTGAGAAAAGGTGGGAGATAGCATCATACGGCTTTGCAGACATAATAGGAAAAAGATCTTTTTAAACCAATTGTCAGCGCCCCTGCAATCGCAGGCACAATGAATGTATTCAGCGATCGTGTTGATGGAAAAGCACAATCAACTCCTGCGATCTGAAGCTGTCACCCCTTCAACAGAAGACAAGGTAAGAGAGGGGGAAAAGACACAAAGTATATAGATTTGATGTTGACTGCAGGTAGAACGCTTACTCTTACCACCACCTGAGAGAGACACCACTGTATCTGCCAGTAAAAAGAGCCAACGTGTTGCTTTTGAAATAGTATTTTCCAAATGGTCACTTCTCCAGCTCTTAGCGTGTGACTTGCGCTTCTGACCTCCTCTCGTACTGAAAACAAATAATCTCCTTTTGATGCTGACACCTTGCCATTTTCGGTTCATTGCCGCCTCTCTTGAGAGAAGAAGTCTTTGTAGTTTAGACTTGCAGTTTTCTCAGCCTCACCTCTCTTCACCTCTCCTCAGCTCTCAATCAAATGTACACAGCCAGGTCTTTGTTTTGATTACTTTGCTGCCTTCATATTGTTGACTTGTTTTATGAAGAGATAGACACTGAGGGAGAGAGATGCAGTAGTTGAGCCACAGCTGGTGAACGGACTGAGATGGGGTTAGATGTGGGCTGAACTATGTGTCGGTTCGCTTTGAAATTGCAAAGACTCATCTGTCTGAATTCCGCTGCTATTTCAGTGTTATCTGTGCTGCACTGGAGTGTGGACAAGATTGACAAAGAAAGTGCAGCATTTTGAGGGACTTACACACACCTGGGCTACTTGTTGAGAGTGTGCAAACTTCTTCCTGTGCTGATGACTCAACGTGACATTTTCTGATAATGGTTTGATTTTCTGAGACATTCTCTTTGTTTTTTCACCTGCTTCATGCAAATGTGAGGTGAGTAAAAAGTGCCATTACACATGCCGTTACAAATCTCAGTGGAAAAATAACATTGATTGAAGGCCTAGGGGTCTGTGAATCACTTACTGCGGGAGATTCATCTCAGCAACTTCATCTCGACACACGCAGACACCAGCATGTTGTCCTGTTTGTGCCAAGACGATAATGGCATTTTTGAGTGTCTGGAAAACATGTTTCGTCTCACTTGAATGTTGGGTTATTCTGCACTGTGCAGGCAAATGGCAGGAAATGCTTCTGGCTGTATCATTACATTACATTTTATCCATAAATGTTATGAGTTTTGTATGTTCTTTACTGTCCAATCTCATAATGATCATGCCACAGCGTCTCTGCAGGGATTTTACATGGTTGTTGATCAAATCAATACTAACTCGGTGATTATTTTGCTTTCAAATGAGACTTCTCAGATTTTCCCGTAGCTTCTATTAAAACCACAACTATTAAATCTCCCCATACTCAGGCTGTTATCTAAACGATAGTCTCTAAGGCAAATAAATTGCTAAATCAAATGAAAGCAATTCAATTATTACAGTGTTTTGTATTTTTATATAATATCTCTTACAAATAACTATTGAAGGAGGAGGTTTCTATTGAATCTTCCTGGATCTCAACAGTATATTAGTGCTCTCCTTGGATAATGGCACAAGGCAAAGTATTCAATACATAGGATATATCCTACACGGGGAATATCCTGTGTATTAATGCCTCTCTAATTTGCTTGCTCTGTCATTTCTATACACCGTGTCAGGCGAGATACAGCTTCCTGCAGTGATGGATTGCACAGATTCTACTCGTTAGCAAAATGCTGGTGGAAGAAATTGAAGTACGATTAGCATTACCATGGTCCAAGGTTTGTTTTGGGGGGTGTAAAAGGTAATACTTATGAATATGCAGTGTGAGGAGACAGCATGTACCATAGATGGTGTAGGCTTGTAGAGGTTTTGTTCAAGAAATAAATTTTAAAAAAGGACTTCAAAGGACTACAATTACTCAGTTAGTGTGTTTTTAGACACTAAGCATAAAGCTTGTTTTCATGGTTTGTACGAGGTTAAGAAGCAAGAAACTTGAGTACATATAAGCAAAGTACATTACACACTTGACCTTTATTTTAAGGCATATTAATTGACTTAATTATTCTGAGGATTTTTCAGCAGAGGACATTATCACTTGGAAAAACAACAACAGCATACATAGCAGGATATATCCTTGTTTAATTTGTGCATGTTTTTAATTGTCTTCTCTTCTTGAGTAAATCTTTGTGCAACATGGCCTTGGAGAAACACTATTTTTGTGACTGTGTGAGTCTGTGAATATTTCATTGTAGATTTATTTATATGTAGTGGCAA
Organism: Thunnus thynnus; assembly: GCF_963924715.1. Classification (NCBI taxonomy): domain Eukaryota; kingdom Metazoa; phylum Chordata; class Actinopteri; order Scombriformes; family Scombridae; genus Thunnus; species Thunnus thynnus. Next base: position 13,791,133 of record NC_089532.1, read on the forward strand.
TGAACTTGAATGTGCCTGATGAAAACACTACCCTACTTATGTTTTAATTACATGTGAATTTATTCTATCTCTTCTCAGCCACCATGATAGGAGTCTTAACAGTGAGTGGCAAAACAAACAATAACCCACCGCTTCAATTTCTTATATATTTTATTAACTATGAACCTTACAAACCCAATTTATCATTACCTTTCCTCATTCCAAACTTTTCCCTCATCTTTTGTCCTCCTGTTCAAACACTGTCTCCCAGAAATTATATTTATATAGCCTACTTCTAAACTGCAACAGTAAATACTTTTTGAAAGAAACGATTACATGAAATAGGCCTAAAATACATTTTCTGTCAACATAATGAGGAAATGTTTTGAATTTCTGGCAAAAGTAAAGGAGCAAAAATGTTTAACGTATAAGTAAAATGTTCAGTACAATCTCATAGTACAATATCCACATGCAGTGACTACAGCATTATTACATTATTGTTTATTTACATTTTCTGAAACCATGATCTTTCAACAACCTTAACCAAAGTGCTTTTGTTGTCTAAACCAAACACGTGGGACTAAAGATGCAAACATCGGTCTGAGTTTTGTAGGCCTGCCATCCACCCTGCCCACCTCCCTTCAACTTCATGCAGTCCATAAATGTAGCATTTCATTCCTTTGAAAAAACATTTAGTTTTTAGTAGTATATAAACAGAATTTATAGGAGGCTCAGATTTATCTTGCAACCCTTTTTTGGGGTCCTGAACCCCAGGTTAGGAACTGTTTTAATATCTACGTAGCCAACAGATATAAATAAGAGTCAGTTATTATTTAAAAGCCCTGCCTTGGGTTACGAGTGTATTTACATCTAGAAAAGTTTGACATGCCAGTGGTGACAGTTTTATTAAGTCATTTGTATATCTTTGGTGAGTAAAACCCTGAGCCCCCCTCAAATTTGGAACACTTGCTTAAGTGAGGTTATTTTGAAAACCTAGGTGCTATACTGATATGGAAAGACTTGTTCTGCAACAGTATCTAGGATGCGATCCCTCAGTGTAACTTGCATTTTGTGACATTATCCTAGACATCAATGTTGTACTGTCACTGTAAAGTTCCCCTTCCCACCACTGTTTTGTTTTTTTTTTCCAATATTTGTCCAACGCAGATGTTCATGTGCCTTAAATGTTTAAAATGGTTTCTTTTCACAGCAGGTTCTGCGTTGGGAAAAGGTGCTTTCTCAGCACACAGTGGTATGAACACAACTGGGATTTGAATGAACAATTTTCACCCCAAAGAGCCATACGGTTGTAGATTTCACTGCATGATACCATGAATATTAGATTTCACTCCAAACAATTTACATGCATTACTACCCCTGAACCTCCTTCTCTCTCTCTCTCTCTCTCTCTCTCTCTCTCTCTCTCTCTCTCTCTCTCTCACTCACACACACACACACACACACACACACACACACACACACACACACACCCATTCATAAAGCTAAAACAATTACAGGTAGTTTCCCTCTGCGTTAAGAGAGCTAGTGAGGTGTGCTTGTTCTATAATTACAACCCTCATTGTGTGTGTGCATCCCACTGCAGTGCCCCAAACCACCATACCTGCCTCAGCCACTTTGTTCAATGGATGTCAGATCACACCGTGTGGTCTACATTGAGAGAGACCGTTATATTTAAAACACTGCAGGAACTTCTGAAACAACAGGGACACTCAGTTCTTTTGTTCTAATTTCCTCTCTTCCTCCATTTTTGACACTAGCCTTCATGTGATTGTCTTTTGTGCACGGCAACACCTGCTCCTTTTCTTCTCTCTCTATTTCCTTTTTTTCCCATAGTCTTTTTTATATCTCTCCCCACCAATCTTTATGGCTTGCATGCTTTCACACATCATTTTCCATGCTGGCTCTGGGTATCCCCACTGTGGAGAACTCTGCCTGTTTCATCTGGGTGTAGAAACAGTGTGCTAATATTGCCTGCTTATACCCATTGGGTGGGATAATGGCAGCCATCACTCACTGATGCAGCACAGAAACTGACATTTCGCTCTCCTTGTGCAGACAAACAGTATATACGTCCCACTGCTCTGTCACTCTCTCTTTTGTTTCTCACTCCCTTTTTTTCTCTCTGAATCTTCCATTATCTGTCTCTTTTTTGTCATTTGTATCTCTGCCTCCAAGTCTCCCTGCTATTCTGTTTTCATTCACAGTTCAGCCGTCCAAGCTGGGATTGTACAACAAGACAAAGGTCATGACCCTCAAAGGATGTTGTTGCAAAAATGGAAACAACATTTGATTCTAAAAGCTTTAAGGCCGATCATTTTACTCATACATAAATTATTCAATTAAGTCCTTAACAGAGGGGCATATTAAGCATCAGGGCTACTATTACAACTCAATCATCCTACAGGGAATTCTTATTGCAGCTCAGTGAAAGAATATTGGCAGCACAAATGGCAGATGGGGTATATAGCCTATGTCCTTCAAATCCAGCCCACAGTTTCTTTTCTTTGTGTACATTTCTAAACAACAATGAACCATTGATTTAGGGACCTTACAGGCCTGTCATTTGCATAATTATTAGAAAGTGAAACACCATTTATCATTTGAAAGGAGATCTACCAGGCGAAGATGTCAAAATCAACTGAGTAAAACCTTCATCAGTGAATGTTTTGTCCACTTGGGGTAGCAGAAAGAAGCTCTAAAAGCAACACTAACATACAAGTTTATCTGGCGAACATATTAGCAAACAGCTGCCTATTTACACATCCAGGGGACATGACCTAACATTAGCATTTATTTGGAGTTGTGTTTTTGGCCAAGTGTCAAACATAGGTCCAATATTCACTCACTATTAGCGCTGCTTTTGGTCTTCACCGACTACTTTATCTACTAAATGCTACTATATTCACTAGCTAACTTTTTCTACCCTTCAGTGCTAGATAAGTAGCATACAGTGTTTTGATTTTTTTTTTCAAAATTCACACACAGGAACCATAGATGTAGTTTTTTAAAATCACTTTCCATCATAACCTGGCATCAGCCACAATGCTACTGGACTGCTAACAGTTTGGTTGGAGATTGGGGTGTGTTATGCTAGTATAGTGGCTAATGTAGTCTTGAGCCATAGCCTCAAGCAGAGATGAAGAGCAGGCTACAGAGTTTTAGCTCACTTCTTTCTAACTTCACACCACCAGAATTTTTTCATTTTCAAACTTGTTGTCTTCAGTCCCAACAGATGTTTCCTCAAGTGACATCACCAGTACTCCCCAAGACGTGTAAACAGACTATGATGTGTAAAATCATTGGAGTTCCCCTTTAAGTTTCATATTTTACTGAATTGTGAGTTGTTATTTTTAAATTAAACTCAAATCAAATCAAAGTTGTTGTTTTTGTTTTTTTTGTTTTTTACAATATTTTTGATATTGTGCACACATAATAGTGCTGAAAAAGGCTCCATTCTATTTAAGTAAAAGGAAACCAAAACTACAATCATCAGTCTTTGCTGTTGCATGCATGAAAAATTGAGGATACTACTGTAAAAACACTCTCACATACACATATTTTCCTTATGCCAGGTGTCCATTATTGTGGTATACCAGATGAATAAATACTACATTTGACAACAGTACATCTGAGATTTGACCTCCTGCTTGTTTTTCTGAAAAGCTAATTAATTAAAGAACAGATGTAAACACTTGACATGAAGGACAAAACAACAGCAGCACCGGACGGCAAACAGCAGACACTTTCTGCAAGGCTGGCCTCGAGTGGGAGGCATTGTTAAGAGGTGTGAGTCTGCAATATGTTTCTTTCTCTCAATTAGAATTGCGAAGGTATCTGGCACGTCTGCTTCTCTCACACAGGAATGAACTGCGGAGGCTTATTTGTGTAATTGTTTTGACTCAGGTTGGAGCCCAGAGGTAAGCCTAGGAAAACATCACACTGACCAGTTTGTTCACTTGCCTGATATTAGAACAGAGGCCAGAAAATTATTATTTACTTTCTTATGTAGTTATTTTGTGTGAGAGTTTTCATATTGCACACCAAGATAGTCAAAGGCCCTGTTTCTATTCTAAATTTCAGGAAAAAAAGGAAAAATATCTCCTGAAAATGTTCAAGAACCTAAAAACAGTGATCAATTTAGAACATACAGCAGTAACATAATCAAGCACGTGTTCCCTTTATAATACATCACAAAACTGTCTCAATTCCTTGTTTCTCTCACCTCCTCTCCTTTCCTGTGAGACAGGGATATGCTGGTCTGGCAGGGCGCACTATTGTGGTCAAGCAGTCATTAGAAGACATAGGTTTGATTCCCACGACGATCCAGTGATAGCCATCCTTCCTGGTGAAACATTCTGAAGCTGGACTCTGAATCCCTTAACGCTTTATACATTGTGACAAATTAGATAAATGTCCATCTAAATGAAATGTGAGAGGAGTAGTGAAACATGCCTGCTTCTCCCCTACCAGCAATACAGCACACAACATGTGTTTCTGAGTAAAGGGGAAAAGCATAAGGGACTTTAGGTATATACCGTAGCTGTCTTTTATTTGTATTATTTATAGAGTCTCAGTGTATTAGGTTTCTAAATACAAAAGCGCAGCTATTACTGTGACAGCAACAGATACAATGAATGCACATAATATGTGCATAACAGCATGCTTTTCACAAAAGGTAAAACAAGCACAATGAAGTATTTGCTTGACTGTTTCACTGCAAGCTCAAGTCTGTCACAAAGTGCCATTTTCTACATTGACAGCATGCACTTTACAGTAAAGCTAAGCCTTTTACCATTAACCCAACTGATCCCGGAGCGGATTCGTCTGCCCTTTCAAATCCCTGTCTCCAGGGTAACTGAAGCAGTAACTCTGGCACCTGTTAAGTACTGAACAGAGTGGGCAGATGATTCACCTGAAGCCAAACCACAATCACCTTTATTCATAGATTAATAACCTCCTGTGGTTCAAGACCTGTAGCACTGGGTGGGTGTTGATGGGGAATCTTGCAAAGCCACATTATACTTGGAAAGCAATCAGCTGAAAATGATTGCTAATTTTGGACGGGGGATGTGATTTTTGTGGTTTTCATGCACACCTGCACACATACGGATGCGCCAATACCATACCATACTATTATTATGACTCCCTGTGGTGCAGGCAGGAGTTCAATATATGTGGGATGAGTAGAGGAGGGTCGCTGGGTACTCCAGAGGTTGCCAGTGGGGTTGCTTAGGGTCAGTGCTCTGAAGCTTCACAATCCCAGAGATAGTGGCTGTTGTGCGGCTACAGGACAGTGAGACAGCACCGACTGGCTGCAGGGTCAGGGCACCAGGGACTACGGGTGCTCTCCCTTTGAATGTGACAAATACGATGTGACATGTCAGTGCAAGCTCGAGAACATTGCCCTCTTTCACTCATACTAGTGCACTATTTTTTCCGATCTGTTTCTTTCTCTGGCACACAAACACCCCCACGCAGTTTTCTCTATTTCTCTCTCACAAAACCAGACAGAGAAACACAAAGACACTCAAACAGTGAAACGCAGTTACTCACTCTTGCATGAACACGCACACACACACACACGCTCACCCTACTCCCCCTGTGGCTGTCATCAAAAGCAGCCACTCTACCCTACACTATATAAAAGTAGCAGCTTGCTTTTATTCTCTGTGGTCTCAGTCTTCTCTTTTCCTTGCCGCTCACCCCTCATCTCCTCCACGGTGCCTTCCAGTCATTCCACGTCATCCCACCTCCCCGACACCTCTCCTACCACCCAGCAGTTAAGTGCATTTGCAGACCCTCTCAAATAGGCTGTCATATATATTTCAAAGGCATTTCAAAGCACATTCAGACGGACTGAATGCACATTCACCAAGAGGCTATACAGGGCGTACTTTTGCGCTGTGGCTTTTGGAGTCATTTTTCGTCTTGAATAAGACGTTTTTTGAATGTCATGCTCTCACTCACTCTAACATTAGAGTATACTTATGATATTCAGAGGTCTATAAACTATTTGACATGTCATTTATATCTTACATTAACAAAAGTCCAAACTTATTCATTTACTACAACATTTTGAAATGACGCAAAATGACAAACTTTAAAAGGGATCAACTTCAGAGGTTTACGTTTCCAGCAAACTCTATGTATATATAACCCCTATTAGAGATTTAATAGTAGAGAGATGATGAAATGATAGTATACACACATATTCACTAATATATACAGATGGAAAATATATTAATAAAGATGAACAGACAAAACACAAGCATAAAAAAAAAAATCAAAGTATTAGTTCATTGAAAAACAACACACAAATCTTGACAGTTGGAGAATCATCCCAATTTGTATTTCCTCCTTTGATGCTGTTATGGAAATTGTGGTAATTTTACCTGCACGTCTGCTCGTCCTCATAACCCCCACCCAGGATCTTAGAATGCTGGGAAGTGTTAATAATATTTAAAGTTAAACGCCATCTGTTCCCAGGGCCCACTGTGAATACCAATACGGCCGGCAAACATTGCAATTAACGGAGCCAAGATGTCAGGAACACCGGAGAGGCAGGCTTTGAGCATCCTGCTCCAGGAAAAGAGAGGCAGATGTGATGTGAGCGGAGATGACTTTTCTGTTCTCGGGAAAAAAAAAAAATTGTCTTGTCCCCTCTTTCCCTACCTCCATCTGCCCATATGTGATAGGATCCGGAGTATCATCTTTACTTAGGGGGATCTGTTCTGAAATATATAGGCTTTATAAATGCCTGTCTCTCCCTATTTGAATGTTTCATGCACAAAGCAGAGAGGCATCAGTCAGGTGCATGAGAGGCATGCTGTTGTTTTCTCAAATGAAGCAAATTGCATTTGCCCTGCCATACACAGTTTGTTGCCGCAAGGATGTTCTGTTTGTGTTTGAATAAGAGGCAAATGGATTTGTTAGATAAAAAAATATGCAAGTAAAGACAGAGACAGACAGAGACATTCAGACACTGTACATTACACTTAGGCTATGACTAATGTGGTTGAATTTGAAAACATAATTTATGGGTGAAAGGATCCTTATCTTAAAGTTTCCTGTCAACACTGAAATTTCTTCTTCTTCTCTTCTTTGTTTACTGGCATGATGCAGTAATGTCATGTTAAGAGTTTCTCTGTTGTTATTCTGTGTTTCAGTACTACCAGTGACATGGTACAGGTGAATGTGTCTTTCAGTTTGGTACCAGGTCACATTTTTAATCTCCTCATCGCCCATATTCCACCTCCACTACTCAGGTGTGCTGACCCATTACTGCTCTTCATTCCATGCTCCAATTAAAATCCAGAGGTGATCAAGCATTTTCCATTGTTGGCCGTAAACTGTGCAATAATGCCCCTCAATATTAGATCTTCGCAGTCCATTGATAGCTAGTAGTCTCCATTAATACATATTGTCTTTACAATACAATTCAAAACTCTCCTCTTGGTGTACAAAACACCTAATAGTCTGCTTCCACAGCACATATCCGACATGCTATCAGTATACAATCCCAGCAGATCTCTCAGGTCACAAAGCGGCAATCTCCTCCACGTATCTAGATCATTTTCAAAGTCTGGTGAGATAGCATTTAACATTTATGCACGTAAAGAATAGAACAGTTTGATCTTAGACTTGTGTGTTTTCTTAAAGGAACTCACAGTATATGTATGTATGTTTGTACGTGTGTAGGTATGTGCATGAATGTAAGGATGTATGCATGTTTGTGTATATGAACTGCCTTTGTATAAGATGGTGCTACACAAATAAAATTTGTGAGACATGACTGGTCACACTCCATTTTTATTTTCTCTTGTGCAATACACCTATTGAATTCTTATATTCATATCCAAAATGATTAATTCTCACGCTTTCATCAAATTTGTAATTGTCATGTCTCCAAAATGCATTTTGATCAGCACTTGCTTTTTAAATGTGCTCTATAAATAAATTGACTTGACTTTGTGTTGTCATGATTGTATGGCTATAAAATTAATGTTACAATACTACAGCAATTCATGGACTGCATTAGAGCCTCAAATCATTATTTTGTAGTTGTGCAGTCATTGTAGTGTCTTGCTCAATACATATATATCAATAACAATGCTTTGTGTGTGTGTGACTAGCTGCTGCAACCCAGTCTCCTGCAAAATACCTAATTTGCCAATTTTTATCAAATTCTTTTAGAGGAAATATAATGCCTGCCTGGATTACATGACACAGCGTGTACTGCAAAATATACTTGCTAATGCAATTTTTATTAATGTAATTTTTAGGAGATAAAATTGATCATGTATGAGTGAGATGTGATTACAAAATTTGCTTCTTAAAAATATTAGAAACACATCAGCTGTGTTCCTGAAAGCTTTATCACATGACTAACGATATGTTAGTATTTTCAAAAAGCTTGTTTTTTCTGATGCACACTACAATGGGATTTTTTTTCCCCCTGTGCCTTGTATTCACACTAAATTGGTGTTTTTAACTGGCAAAATCCAGCTCTTCAATGGTACTCTCTCAAACGCCATTATCCCTCCCACCTTTTCTCTCTTTTCTTCTACTTTTCTTCACTATCCTTAACACCATGTCCACAGTGGAGTCGTATGCAGGAGCAGCCAGCTTTTGTGTGCCCCTGAGGGATCACTGGTGTCACTGTTCGCACATTCAGGTTCATGTGACATTGACCTGTGGGTGACAGGAAAGCTCAATTCTCTGGAGGGTTAGGTGTTGCCAAGGCTGCTGAAAGCACCACCAGTGAGGTCATACTGTGAGGCATGCAGCATTCAATGGATTTACTTTGATGATTCAGACTGGAAAAAAGCCTGACAACTCAGAGTGACACAATGGCCTGTAATCTATTTAAGATTAAAGTCTGTAAGCCTTTGACAGTTTCAAAGAGACATACAGTATCCATGTACTTAGAGAGGACAAATAAAAATGTATTATCTATAACAAACATAATTATGTAAGCAATTATCAACCAGAGTGCAACGATACTATAATAGATGTATTATCCATATGTTTATCATCTGGGCCTGTGTCTGATTATTGCTGCTATGGTCCAGTGGGCATGTTAGAGTGTATGCTCCGAGGGAGAGCAAGCTATGCCTTCCAATATCAGCTGGCCTCAAAGCTGCTTCTATAATGCATGAAGATCAATACGCTGTGGCTTTGTGAGTGAGGCCTTGCAACTCTGTGCCCATATCAAGTATTCCCACCAACTGCCCTGCCGTTTGAAGAGATCTATGCCTTTGGATTTATCAGGGCTCTGGGGAAAACAGACTACAGTCTGGATACCCGAACTGCTATTGTTTGGAGTAAAGAGAGGGGAAAAAACAAAGCTAGTAGCGCTGTGTTTTGGGTATTTCTGACATTCGCAGTTTTATGATAGGATTTGATGATGACTTGTAGAGAAGCATTTTATAGTGATCACTATTAAAAGGGCATTTCACAAAAATCTATCTCAGTTCTACTTTCTCTGAGCTTTAACTTCCTCCGATTCACGAAAGGATTTCGTTGTATTATTATTTATTGTATTGCAAGCTCTGTTTTTGCAGCTGTGTTGTTGATTTGCTCTCATGTGCAACATCACTCATTTTTGATAATTATATCACTAGAGGTGTTGGCACAGCATCTGCACTATTGTTGTAAATGTAAAGGTAAAGTAGAATACATTATCAGTATGTGAGATAGAAGTAGGGAAAATTTACAGTCATATCCTGTCAAATCTTCCCCTCTCACACTCTCCAGAAGCAGTGCTACCCCACCATGTAGTGACATTTTTATATTGCATGAAGTAGATTACTTGAAGATTCCCTGTGATTTCATTTTTAAGAAATATGGCTTGATCTATATTCCACTTTTCTCATAAAAAAATGCATTTTGTGTTTGTGTTTAACGCAGAAACATGTTTGTCACAAAGCCTCATGCCAGGATCAAATTACACAAAATCAGCCAGATTTTGACACGGTTTTGTTGTCGCCGAAAAATTTCCAGTGTTGCGTCCAAATATGAACGTCAGGAATGACGACTACCCCTTGTAGTGTGACATAATTGAAGGACAGCAATATGGCGTCTGGGATGCTCCACAACACCCTTGCAAAAAGTCTAGTATGTCAGAATATTCTGTATTTTCCTGCCTAGTTTGACAACTCCTACAACGTGTTCCTTGACGTTGACCAGTAGGATGACAGAGTGCTCTCTGGTGCACATATTATTATATTAAATTAACCACATGCTACTGTAGCCGCAACAGAATCCCAAGAAGCAGGGATGCTGTTGTTGCTGTTAACCTAGCATAGCATAACCAGCTACTCACCGGGTTGCTGAAGTGCCTCCGCTATTTCTCTCCGACATTTATCTTTATTGACTCTGTCATGGTACTCCCTTGAGGAAACATCAAAATGGCAGGGGTATTGTTGCCACTGCTCAACAAACCTTTCCTCAGTTTCATTGTTCCACCTGACAGCAGCAACAGCAGCATCCCATATAACGCTTCTGTAGCCATGATTGACAATTTCTTGACCCTCCTCCCGGACGACCTATGAACTCGGGCAAGGTCGTGAAAGGCAGCATATGATGATTGGTTGGGGTCATACTTGTAGTGTTGCCAGTTTCCCGGTCAAGACACAGCAAGAAGAACATTATGATCTTGTGTGCACAAGAATAGCTTTACAGTTCCCAGACTCCACAAAAACTCCACAAAAAACAAACAACGAACAAAAAATTAATTATGTTGTTGGTTTTAGTCATTCACTGTTTTAATAATTCAAATTCCTCATTATTTTAATTTACATTATTAATAACACCCACCCCTCAGCTTACGTCACCAGCAGGAAAATGTAATATAAAAGGGATTTCTGAGAATATGGAAAGGACATGTACCCACACCAGACCAGTAAAGGCCACAACAATATCAGAGAGTATCTGCACATGTACTAAGATAATAGTAGGGGGCAAAAGCAAGATTTCTGCTTCTAAAATTGTACTGCATTGACCTACTTCTATTGATATAACCCTCTAGTGCACTAAGTCTTGTTCACAAATATTTGGGCTTGTGAGCCTTTATAGTCCAACGATGCTTACTCCCAACCCCTCATCAAACATTGAATATGCCTATACGTTGTGATAATGTCAAGCAAAGAATATTGTTCCCCTGTCATTGTAATCATTTTTAGAGAATTGAGAGGACTCTTTCATTCAAGAATTCTCTTTGAGGATTCATGTCATTTTGTCTTTCATTTTAACTTTAATTGAACACCAGATTCATCCAAATGACACATCAAACTATCAAAGACCCTTTACACCCACACTTGTGTTTTCACTTAAGCCGGCTGATGAGACATCTGCCAAGGTTTAAGTTGGCAGCTGCCATGCTTGCAATTATGTGTGGTCACCGAAGTTCTTGTACTAATAAAAATTGTAAAGTTGTAATTTTCTGGGATATAACAGGTGCAAGAAAACTAACAGGACAGTCTTCGCACACCCACACAGTCCTGAGAGGAGCTCTAATCAGGCAATACTGAAAACACCTGTGGAGGTGGTGTGCAGGGCCTATAGCACCTAAAAGTAGTTCATTAAAATCTCATCTCAGATTAATTCGAGAGTGTGTAGGAACATACTTACTGTACAATAGTTCAGCTTTGTATTTGGTCTGTTACCACTGTATTTATGCTATGGCTTTACCACGGTTGTTTAAAGCAGCAGTTAACAGTAAACTGTGAACTGTAACACTTGCAACATGTACAGTATTCATAACCTTCATAACAAATCTCTACAATATTTCAATAATAGTCCTGTTGGGAGGAGTACATTATCGATTGGACTCAACTGTGCTGTTATAGGGACTTTAATGAACTTTATGGGTTTCTATCTGTTTTATAGTGTCCCTACAGGATATTAAATATATCAAAGCTTACATTTTTCTGTTCCGGTTTAACAGTGGAATAGCATATAATATATCACACAACCACACATACTATAACCCTGATTCCCTTTGCATTGAATAGCATTTATCTCTGTCACATACCTTGTACACTTTGTGTGACTTTCACAACCTGACGAATTGTTAAAGCCAACAAGCCCCTGGCCGCTCTCCCTACAGCCTAATGGTCTACTCTAATGGCTGTTTGCCTTGTTTTATGGTAATTGGGGAGCAACTGACTCTGCAGCAAAGTCTCTGCTATCCTTTTCCTGCTGAGATTCTTCTGTTGGCCCCCTCTGGGTCTTCTGCTTTGTAGGTACCAGTTTCTGCTCTAATGATATCATAATTGCTGTTTTCCCTCACAGTGGACAATGGTCGCCAAGCCTGAAGGTGGCCCAGCAAATGAGCTGGAGATCAAACCAGGGACACAATGATGATGAAGACATAGTGTAGATGCAGGGGAAAAAAAGAACACATTCATCAAAGCATATGGTTCCTTTTTCGATGCTGTTACTCATATTTTCTTTCCCTACCTGTCGAACCAACTAGAGCTGGTTATCCACAATACATCATTAGCAGCAGTAAATGCAAATGAATCTTCGCTGTGTATGTCAATTTAGACCCTACGTGTATGTCCTTGAAGCAGCTGTAAGGAACTGAGATATAAACTTGACCCGAATGGTGACCGACACTGGTAGCCTGACAGGGATACACACCCTTACACACATGTTCCCACATGAACACACAATTCGAGAGACTGGCAAAACTAACAATATATTTTGTATTTCACGCTTGATTCCTGCAAGGACTGTTTCCACAATGCACAAAGACCAGCTCCCCTCCTTGCCGCACACTCACAGGAGTGAGATAGTGCAGTTCTGTTTGAACAATCATTTCTCAGTCCAGCTGAATTCATGCTGACGCTCCAGTTTGCTCAGTTTGCTTTCTGAAAACTCCCCTCTTCCTCTTTTTAATCCTCTGAGGGGAAGCAGAGAGAGAGGGAGAGAGAAAGAGAGAGACCAGCATTGAATGCTGACGGGGACATAACTTGCCTTCCTTGCATACCTTGTTTACAGTCTCCCTCCCTGCTGCTATACCCTCCTCTCTCAATGGAGCCATAAAAAACAAATAGGGGCTTTTAGAGAAATTGCCTGTGCACTGAAGATTAATAACAGTTGCACCAGTTCACCCAAGAAAGTCTCCAGAGGCAAAAACGATATTGGAAGATTAAAAGTGCCACATCCCTAAATTGGAATGATTCAGTGCTCAGGTCGCTCTCTAACCAGCTTATTGAGAGTCAAGGCCTTGGTCTACCTGCCAAAGAGCATTCATTAAGTATTTACTCCTGGATGAAGATCCGCTGCATGAGTATAATGATGAGCTGAGTTTGTGATCGAACCTATGTGTCCACGATGAAAGGGTGGTGGCCTGGCATCAGCACAGAAAAAAACAGGTCATCCTGTGTGAGCTTAGGTCACCTTCCCCATGTCTGTAGCCCATTAGTTCAGTGTGTTAAACTAGCCTGCTGGCAAAAGTAAGCAGAATACCAATTTGGCCCATTATTTTCACTGAATAGAAGTATGAGGTGCAGCACAAATCTTTAGGCCTCCTATTGGACCCAGAGATACCTTCATTATTGCTGCACATCTACACAAACACAAAACATAGCTACAGTGTATGTACCATCCTGACCTCATGATAATTGAAATGATATGGTAGCAGGACTAAGATATAAAAAGGCATTGTAATGATCATGTCCCTCTCCGGAAAAAGTTTAAAAATCAATTCAATGAAATGACAAAAAACACCATATTTTTGAAGGATGTCATGTCATGTTTTTCTATAATATTATTATCTTTACAATATAATTTATAGGACAACATTTTAATAATGACATAAAAAGTACAACCTAAACTCATACTATACTACTACTTATTCAGTGAGACATCCTCTTTCCTCTTTTTCAGCAGTGGCCCGGAGTTTCTATGGCAACAAGGAGACACGCGTCTCCGCAGCAACCAGAGCAAAGCGTCTCTGAAGTTGCATAGCAACCGCCACAAGACACAACGGGCTTCACGCTTTGAGTCACCTAAATATCAAATAGCAACTTTTCTCTTCGTCCTCGCTTGACTTTAAACAAGAGAAGACCTGTGGATATGTGGAGGAACCGGACGGAGCTAAAAGCGCAAGGCTTCACCGTGAAAGCCACCATGAAGAACTCCGTGGTGAGTGAAGTTATGTGACGTCGTTAGCTAACGGTCGGTTAGCGTTAGCTTTAACGTTAGCAGTGTATGTATGGCATAAAGTTGGGCGTGCCAATTCTGAAACAACTGCCTGACAACTGACTAACATATTTACTGTATAGCATGTGTTATTGGAGGAAGTTGTGAAGAAATATCTGTGACATTTATTGGGGGGGGGGGGAATCATATTCAGCGTGACGTCATTTCACATTCAGGTTATAGCCTGACTGTGGGCTGCAGATACAGTCTTGTGAGGCTGCACCGTTGCTGTCAGTGAGCTCAAGCTGTCAAACTTTACATTCACTACACCATGTTTTTGAATGCTAGAAGTCTCTAGCTCAAAGTTTCAGACAAGAGTGTAGTGTGAGAGGGACAGACAGAGGTTGAGTTGTGCTTTGTGTAGTACATGAACACTGACAGTCTTGACTCCCACATGCTGCCATCAGTGTGGCACCACTACAGTATCTAGGATAAGTTACAATGGATGATGGTGCAGCCTCTTACTTGCTGCTTTAAATTATCCTCTTACTCCTTCTTTCCCCCCTATCATTTCTCTGTTGTTATTCAGCAGAACCATATCATCCATTTTCTTTGTGCGAATTCTCAGCACACAGTACAGAAAAATGGGGATGGCAGTGGAAAAAAGCAAAAAAACCCAGAATGCCAGAACATATTCTCTCCAACCATCATTTTGCTGTCCATGTGTTTTTGGGCGTGCATGTGTGCGAGTATGTGTGTGTGTGTGTGTGTGTGTGTGTGTGTGTGTGTGTGTGTAAGGCTTTTGGTCAGACAAGTTTGGATGGGTTTCACACAAGTGTGGGGACTTGAGAACTCTAAAATCATTCAATAAGTTTTATGGGCTAAAAATGATGCTTTTAGAAGCCATTCCAAAGCTATAATGCTATCATTAAGACACTATGAAATCCAGAAGCCATATGCTTAAAAAATGCAAATGTCTTTTTTCTAACATCTTGGAGTTACCACATTAACATAAAAGGTGAAAGTTTTATAGATTGGCATGCTTGTGGAGTAGCTGGAGTTGTAGACAGTACATGATTTGATTTTACAGGCTCAGAGATGTTATATTATTTTCTCAGCCACCAAACCTTTTATGTATTCACCTAAAGCAGCTACATATTTCTGTCCTGGTGCCCCTTCTCTTACTCTTTGACAAACAAGAGCATCGCGGACCTTGGTTTCCTTGCTGAGCAGTCCCCATATTGGACCTCTAGTGTAGTTATTGAGGGAGGAGACTAATTTCCAAAGACAGCCAAGTCAAGTCTTCCTCTCCTTTCATTTATTGCAATGGATCAGGAAAGTGTAATAGGTTTATATAGCAGAGGACATTAGTCTTTATTGATGGATGTATTGAGTGGTCTGTGAAACCTGCTTTTGTGCTTCTAAAAAAATACATCATTGGTAGAAATATGGACTAGTTGTATTAAGGGTAGGTCCTCAGTAGCTGTATCTGTGAATCTATTAGACCAAAATGAGTTGACCAAATCACATTTGTTTTCATGGTGTTTTATGGTTTAGTGTACTAGCACAATTGTGAAATGGACTAAATTAGACCACTGGCTTTAAACATGAATGGAGACATTAATGGGAATAGGATGATGTATGAACTGGCTTTTCCCCCTTTACTGATATAGTTTGCCAATACAGGTCATTGAAAGATGTAGACTACGTGTAGCCTCCCATTGTGGTCTAGCAGATGTGGCAGGCTGTAGGAGTAGCTAATGTGATAGACTGTAATCTGCTGAAACAAACAAGCCTCCCAGCAGCACATTTACACAGGCATCCTTACTTTGGCACTCATAAACCAGAGCTAATCAGGGTTTGTGTCTGTAGGTGTAACACTGAAACCTGTGTTAATTTGAGTCCTTCTCTACCCCTTCTCTCTAAGCTCAACTCATTTCACATGAATAAGCCACAAGACTATCAACCTAACTCGAGATGGAGAAGTTACTCACCTTTTGTCATAAGAAAAGACTACTGTGCTTCAGTTCATGTGAGGAGAACAGTTATGTTTTCTTGGCTCCGTTTTAGAGGAATGCAGTATATACTACAACAAACAGTCTGAGATGCCTCACACATTATGTCTTCCTGCTTTTAATTCTCACTTGGCACCTTTACACCGAGACAATTGCTGCTGGTGAGTAACAAAGCATGTCACAGACAGTCATATTGCTTAAATTGAAAGACTGAGGCATTTTGTTTACTCTCAGTTGCTTGATCTTTCAGGCAATTATTCCCAACCTATTGAGACAACATGATACTCTTCATTTCCACCCTTAAAGGAAGAGATTCTAAGACAGGTGGCTTACACTATGAGCAGTTTTTATATACTAGGTTTCAGGGATATGAAGCTTGCAACTTATCCAAGAGATTCCAAGAATACATTGATTTGCTTTCTGCTTTTTGTTTTGATGCTCTAATTGTTGACAGCTTTGACGTGTTTCATGGTGAAACGAGTGCACTGCATCAGAAGTTGAGGCATCCGTGGTCAGCAATAATTTAATTTGAAGAAAGTGTCAGTTAAATATTTTCTGGCAGCAATACCCTGCCTCTCACTTCCATATCTTTTCTGCTTGTAAAATGTTGACTGTCCATTCTTGGGTACTTTGATGCAAACAACCTAACTAGGTCTTCCTCTCAGAGCCACTAGTTTTTTGTAGCCACTTTTTTATAGACAGCCATTGCCTTGTTACATTCACACTGTACTTAAAAGAATCAAGCCTTTGTGATAAAAAGAGGTGCGAGAGTTGCACAGTTTTGATGACAACAGTAAATACTTGGAATTGAAACTGCGGCTCTCTCTTTTTTCTATGGCGGGGGCTGCCTTGAGATGCAAAAGAGGCAGTCAGAGCTATCATTGACTTCCTCCTCCTTTTTTGAAGGTCATAAACAAATCTCCTGTCAAGAGCCTTTGCGAGGAAGGCTCCTGCAAAGCCCTTTAATATTCACCATCTCCCCAGAGGATCTGCTATGTCTGAGACATGAATGATACTCTTGCACTGCTATACCACTGGCTAAATCCCCAACAAAAACCATTACATTTTTCAGAGGCTTGCTTGTGTCTGTTGCCCTCTGTTTTTTTCCTCCCCTGTGGTCACTGACATATCGCTCCAGAGAGGGCAGCTTTGCAGAGAGCTGTGATTTGTAGGTAACGACAAGGCCATTTCAAGCCTTGAAAGGGTATGGGGAGTTGAAGCATAGGCTTATTATGCTTTAAAGTATTTGTGGTCATAGAAATTGAATCAATAGCACAGGCCCCTAAAACTCTCCACCCTTTTTTTTCAACTGATTCATCCCCAAGCATTTAAAGAGAAAAAAAGATTCACTTTACATTCTGGTGGGAGGTCGTCACCTTGTGTTTCAGACAGAGAGGGAAACAAAACTGTTATTTTCTGTGTCAGAGGCTTATTTCAGCTAGGTGACAAAAAATAACGGGATTCAGGAGAAAGCGCAAACACCTGCACAGTGTGCACAGTGCACAATGGACATGAATACACATACTGTATACGTGATCATCACAGCTGACTCAGATAAACCAGCTATTGAGGAAAGGAAGATATGAGTTTTCTTGAGCTATTCAGTAGGAGTGGGCAATATGGATAAAATCATCTATCAGTGTAGCCATATGGGGACGTACGACTTTGACTAATCCAGTAAATTTGACCTTACAAATAAAGATATTAATCAGATTGACGCAAAAATAATATAAAAATCCAATATTGCCATAAAGAAGTCCTGCTTACTGATTCACAACACTGCCTACAATGGTCCCATAGACCTTTTTCACAACAGAGAATCTGACATAGCAGGAAAAGCACAGGTGTAACTCCATTATCCAGTCCCAACAAGGCATCCCATTGAGCCAGCGTGCACAATACTGAGCCCTGACCGAATACCTAAGTAGAATTTAAACAGTGTATTTAGTTTATTCTGGGGCTGCAACTAACGATTATTTTCATTATCGATTCATCTGCTGATTATTTTCTCGATTAATCAATTAATCATTTTTGTATAAAATGTCTGTTTCTGTCGCTGTTTTTCATTAATGTAGCTGTGTACCTTGTATGTAGGATGATGAAGTCCTAATAATTATCTTAATTCTACAAAGCTTTGATTGGTTGACTGTTTCGCCAACTGGTGGAAACAGCTGTCAATCAATCAATCAATCAATCAAGTTTATTTGTCACATGTAATCATATAAGGTACGGTCACAGTGAAATGTAATCCTGTCAGTTCCTTCAATTTGTGCATTAAAAAGAGTTCAAATAGAATAGAAATAGTAATAAATATGTATGTGATTGGAGGGAAAACAGCAAAAACAAGACTCTTCTTCTTCAAGCCATCTTATCATTTCTTACTTGATGTACTGTTTACCAGTGTCTACAACAACTGACCTATCTGAGTTAGGGAATGTGGAATCATGCTAGCTTATACCATCTGTTTAAACACCTACCTAAAGGTAAAAACCTTTTGTCAATCAATCAGACACACTTGAGACCAGTCGTGCAGATAGGGTACAATTGATTTATAGAAGATGTGGAATGTGTGCCCTTAGATCATCATCGTGCCCTGTAATTGATTTATGTACACAATAATTTGTAGGATGTTTGCCATAACACGGTGTCCTTTAATATTTCCTCTTTTTGTGTTCTGCCTTCTATGCCTTAACAAAGACCGTCTCTGTGAGGACATTTTCAAGGTCTTAGGTGTCATGAGGCCCTTTCTCTGAGAAAATGCTCCTTTTATGAGAAGATATGAAAGAAAAGATGAAAGTTCAAAGTGTCTGTATACTCTCCTATGTTCTACACTACATATACAACCCACACGCAAGAACATGTACACGGTCCTCTTTAAGACACCGTATAGCACAGTTCAACCGAGAGGGCAAATCGATACAAACTACACCTGATCCCAACCTCAACTTTTGTGTGTGCGAGGGTCTGCAGATTGCTGACCTGATAGACTGCTTTTATAACAAGCACAACTCATTTACTGTTTACTTTGGCCTCTGGGATAAAAATTGAGCTGGCAAACACCGTCACCAAGCCTGCCACGAATCCTCCTGCAACCCGCGAACGCTTTTCCGCCCACAGCCCCACCGTCATCCCTGGCTCACCCCACTAACCCCAGGGGACAGATGGAGACTCCGTGCTAGCGAACGTGACCTCCATATCTTATTCCTTACCTCCCCCACAGCATCATCATTATATACCTGAGCAGATGTCTTGGCCTCCATGCTGTCTCCCTCTCTGTCTTCATCTGTCTCTCTCTCATTGTCTTTCTTTCTCTGCAGAACCTTCATTCAACCAGGCAGGTCCCTAAATATAAAAATATTTTACACCGAGAAACAAAGGGCTGCTAGACAAATTGCTTTATATACACTACAGTATGATAAAACCTAAACCAAATCAATAAAACAGTAATAACAAGATAATAAGAGGTAACAGGACATAGATGCACTTTGATTTTTGGAATTTAATTGTGTTGTATCAAAGTAATTTTGTCTTTAGTCGATAGTTTAAAGCCATGCATTGATAAGATTGTTTCAGAGATGTGTTGATCCACATCTCAGCTATTTGCCTTTGAAACTCTAACCCCTGAGTGTCATCTTAATAAATTAAGCCATCTGAACAAATTAAACAAGTGACAGTTCAGAATTGATTCTTAATTAGGGTTTAAATTAGTCTCAACTTTCAGTGCAGCCTGATTAAATGTAATCGCGCTTTCAATTGCGATATAAACCTAGTTAAAATGCAGTCTTAAAGCTAATTTGGTATTAAATTAATCCAGATTTAAAAGTTTGTTTATTGCCTGTTGTGTATCAGTTAAATCTTAATTTAAAGGGATTGAATCTTTTCCTCCAACCACTGAAAGGCCACAGGAGAGGTAGGGAAATCATAATAAACAGAACATGAGCACAACAAGGACAAAAAAAGGCCGCAAGTTTGAGATAAAAATAAGCCCATTGTCAGTTATATGGATGGCAGGCAGTTGTTGACCATGATTGAATCCTTGAAAGCTTTTATGGAGATGAATCTGTCTATTTATTATTTTCACTCAGTCAAAATCATTCCTCCCCATCGCTCCAAACACATTTACTGGACACAGGAACTCACAATCTGCCCAGCATGATACATAAACTGGCCATGAATCTGGCCGGGGTGTTTTGTGTGTGTGTTGTATTTGAAGCATGCCTATGCAAGTAAAGGCAAATTGAACTTGGGTTTCCGCAGTTGGAGGCCATGCTGTACATAAATTCTCTCACCTGTCCGCTTTGCTTGCCTCTCTTGAACTGCATCACAGTGTTTTCTAAACTAGGGGAGTTTGTAGACACACACACACACACACACCGTTGCACACCCTAAGACTATTTTTCTGTATCCGTCTTTCCTTCCCTTGGCTTCTGCACGCTCATCTTATCAGCACCAGAAGCCTGTAGTCCATCCCAGTAAGCAGCTGGGTTATTTGAGGAAGAATTGAGTCATGGTAAAACAGGTTAAATTGGCAAAGGGCTCTGGAAGCCTGCTGGCGTTTCCATTACTATCGATCAACCACGGAGCCTAAAGGTCTCGAGTGGTCTGAGCATCGGCAGACTTGAAAATCATATGGTTTCCCCCCATAACTTTTGACTTTGGCTGCCCTGCTTTTTACTTTAAAAGCAGTGGAAAAATAAGACTGACCCAAAGAAGCATATTTTCAACATTGTTTAAAGATACTTTTTTTTCATGCGTTAATTAAAACCATAAAAGGGAAATGGAGCCTGACTGTGAAACGCCATGACTTTGCTCTCCCGTTCAAACCTGAAATTGGTGTTTCGGTACAGAAAATCCACAACATTTCCACTAAAGATGAATTTGGCAGAACTTACAAGAAGTTGTTTCTGTGCCTCATGCTCCTCCTCGCCAGGTATCAGCAGATAGATTATGTTATAATTGATGGCATGGCATCTGAAGTGCATGGCTGCTGAAATGTGTGTGACCTTTCCCGCGGTTGAGGAAAACACCATCTGGAAACTTCAGTCAGATATGGAGAAGTACTTCCACAGCAGTCTATCATGACCTTATAGGAAGTGCTCGGCTGATTATGTCTATTATGTTTGCTTTCCTCAGAGCTTGGTTGACAATTACACTGGCCTCTGTGTTTGTTATGGTCTCCTTCAAGCCCTTGTAGCTTGCATCCTAATTAGATGGCTTTTAATGGAGACTGTTTATTGCTCCTTGCAGAGCCTCTGTTTTCCGCTCTAGAGTTAATTAGCCCTATGTCATGTGATAACCAATGCAGAGGACATCTAGACCTATGCCTCTCTGTGTCCTTCTTGAATCAAAATCAAGAATGTAGGGGCTGCGTCATTTGAATTATGTGCTTGTTTCCATTTAGTCTCAGTCCTATTAAAAGCACGGATGAATATAAGGACATGCTTTGATGTTGCTATGTTAAACATAACCACACACACACACACAAACATGCACAAGTTATTTGGTCCATTAGACACCAAGTTCCTTCTAAATGATTAAAAATGACCATAAAATCAATTTGCTTAATACGTTGTCAGCTAATGTTGTTTTATCCCGCTTTAACAGGCTTGGTGTCAGTAAGACAGTGAAGTTATTATCAGTCCATTTCGTTTCACCTTTTGAGTTTGAAACTTTAATCTTATTTTCTTTAATGTCATTGATTTAAACCAGCAATCTCATGTAAAACTGTTTCACAAATGGAAACATGGGGGCGACAGTATTATTTTGCAACCTACTTGTACATAACAAATTCTCTTATCTATTATATTGGGATAATTACTGTAGTTTTATCATGTTTACTGCTTCTAAGGCACTTGCATATTTCTTTGTGTATATGTATAAAAAAAAGAAAGGTTCTTAAAATAGCCAGAGCAATAAAATAATCTTTCAACTAAAACTGTGTTTTCTTTGTTTCTTCGACTGCTTTTCTGCCTTGTTGTTATTATGCTTGGATGGCAGAGTGCATATAAATCTTGTTATCTTGAACAATTTAATAATTAAGAGTGAAACTAAATGAAACATACAGTATATTAGCTATACAGTAAACTGTGGGCTGAAAAAGAATTGTCAGCAATAAAACAGTTAATTAAAGCCCTTATTAAGGCTTTTTTTATGTTTTTGGTAACCAATTAGACACACTGTTACTATAACTACATGCAACAAAATATGCTAAACATTTCATGAAATAGGTTTTTGTTGGGTGGAATTCTGCTCAGCAGCTTTAGTTTGCCCTATGCACTGTGTACATCCATTATATCACTGTTGGTTAGTTTCAATTTGTGACCACGTTTCATCTTTTTAGAGGCAATTTGTCTGTATTTTGTCATGATTTTCAAACCTGTTCCTTTTGACATAGTAAACAATTTAGAACTCAAAATTAAAGCGCTAATAACCAGACCTCTTTTATGGCTGACAAATGCTGCTAAATGGCTGTCCAGCTCCTCTGAACCACCTTTGTAACAGTGTTTGTAATTGTGGTTAATTTACTTCAGTGTTAAAGTCAGTTTTCATCAAACATTTACATTGTGTTGTGTACAATGTTATTATCCACACGTACAATAAATGTACTTACTTGTCAAATACAAACTCCACACTCTTAATTTGTCCATGGTCATAGAAGTCAGGTAAAATGAAACCTAAATGAGGCTATGCTTAAGTGTATTAAACTGACAGGACATTAGCTATCTAATCATCCCCCGTCATTATCACCCATCAGACTGCCTTGTCCTTGCTAGAGGAGAACGGGCCTTCCTGAGTGCTCTAATCTGCCAGCGTTAGGCATGTGTTATACACTTTACTATATGGTCATACAGTATGTGGCAGCTACACACACTGCCTACATCAACATAATGGGAAACAGTAGCAGAAAAATCAATGTATCTGACAAACACGGTTGTTCCAATCCAATAATGCCAAATGGTGGCCTTTGTTTTGCTACCCCCCACTTTGAAAATCTTTTAAAATCACTGTCAGTGCAATAACATTGGCCTGACCTTTGGAATTTTGCTGACTAGCGCAGAGACCAAAATGGGCTGCAAGTCTGTAATGCGTCAAGGACAACAATGACAAAGTCCACCATGCATTAGTGATACAGTTGCATACTTGTAATAAATAAAAAACAAACAAACATACAAAAATGTTCCTTATTTCGGTAAAGTTCTTTCTTCAGAGAGGATGGATCGAAGGGCAGAACAACCGTGAACCAGTGCCGCCCTCTTGCACACAGTACGCAGTTTGAAACGCACAGCAGCCAGCTTCGTACATGGTGATTCAGGACTGTGGTATTCTTCACCTGGTGCCAAGAAAGTAAACCTGCAAACCCCTTTGAGATGTGAGGCAGTGTGTGCCTTCTCTTCCAAATTCCACTGAGGATTGCTCCGCTATTTAGCTCATGCCTCGCATCCAGCTGAGTCAAAGTGTTCCCTGTTGAAGGTATGCTGGAGGCAAATGCTCGTCTGCAGCAACCTGGAGAAGGCAGCGGAAGGGAAGGGCTGGAAGGCAAAACTACTCCGATACTGTCAGAAATGATCCACATCACGGCCCGGCAACCCTTTCAGCCACCTCTGCTCATTACCCTCTTCGTCCGGAAACACCAAGCAAATTCTACTAACGAGTGTTTGATCAACACGGTGCGCTGTGGCAGGAAGAGACAGGCAACCTGTTCATGACTCATTCCCACTCTACCTCTCCCTCTCTTTTCTACTTTTTTTTCTGTCTTTTCTCTCAGTCTCCCTCCCACTCCCTTAAGACAGAAGAGAACAAAGGCAGAGACAGAAGAAAAGCAATATAACCCCTTGGCCCTTATCTGTGGAGCACACCAGAGCATGTCTGGCCTCAGACACAGCTTTGCCTGTCCTTTGAAGGCCCTCATCTCCCTTTGATTTCAGCCAAATGGTTCAGCACAGTGACAGATGCTCAACTTTCCATCTGTCACTCTGACACCCATCTCTTTAGTGTTGTTGAATCTAACCGACTTTGTTTGGACTGCCTGTCTGGCTGTCTGAGTAAGGTTGTGTATGGCGTTTAATTAGTCTCAAAATCAGCGCACATAAAAACCGGGCACATGCGCGTGATACGAGGGCACAGAACAGTATCAGCGGCAGAGAAGAAAAGCATCCTCAAGAGGGAGCATTTCTGCTCTGCGCAGAGAACAGTATCCGCAAGCGGAAAAGCATCCTTGCGAGAGAGCATTTCTGCTCCATGTGCACAAATGCGGCAACACATGCTCACTCGTCAAGTTGACTTTTGAGATTTTGGAGGCAGGGATGGTATAGACAGTCTCTTCCTTTGATTGGTCACTTTGAATACTGACCATGACCTTTGATTGGCTGTTTGGTTTGATCACTGACACAGTCGAAGACAGACAGTTGCCTAAGAGAACAAAAGCAAACATAAATAATGATGTTTAGCAGCTGATCCTGTGTTTTTTTTTTACCACTTACACATATGAATAAGTGTAAGACATCGTAGCAAAATTAACGCTCTTTAAACCCACTTTCAGATTTGTGAGAGCTTTATTTTGCTTATGATAAACAGAAAAAGGGCAATGTCACTGATATTTCTCCATTCACACCACATTAGATCAGATCCAGATCAAAAGCCACTATACTTAGACTTGTCAAATCTAGATTACATTACCAAGGGGACTCCAGACAGTCATTAAAACAGTTTCAGATTTGTGAAACCTTTATTCTATTTGTGAAAACTGAAAAAAGGGCGATTTCACAGCTTTTCCCCCATCTAGACCACATTGGACAGATTAGAAAATTTACTCTATAACCAACAAAATGGAGAGACGTGGAATGGTGCTGTGAATTTCTAGCCGCATGATCAGTGAAATCGGCCTTTTTTGTGTTTTCACAAAATAGGATAAAATTTCACAAATCTGAAACTGTGTTTTAATGACTCTTTGGTAATTTAGTGACATGGATACTGATGTGAGTGCTAATGTAAGAGAATGGGACTAAGACCTTTAGCTGAAACAGATAAAACAAACTCCCTACCACTTTTTTAAGGTCGTCTGTGCTGTCTTGGCTGAATTTTCACATTTACATTTTATACATTTTTTTGATGCTCTGATACTGAGTGATTTAACGAGGAGTGTAAGGGTCATCATCACATTACCTTGACAACATTCCTCTGAGATGGGCCACGAAAAGACATAAATATTCAAGCCAAGGAGAGTCAAAGAAGTCAGCCTTTTTATGAGAGGAAATTAGAGTGATAGGAGGGGGGGGGGGCGGGATATTGGAGAGCGAATATGATTCAGTAGGGAGAGGATGATGCAACACACCTCTTAAGTAGATGAGTTTTCATTTTATGATGGAAGATGAAAGGGATTTTGCTGCTCAGACTGAACTTGGGAAGTCATATTTAACTCTTACCTAAATAAACAGTACTACGCTCTTTTTAATCATTGCTTTGGCACAGCCTGTTTGAGATCTTTTGCATCAACTGTAAGCTATATCATTTGTGTTTGACAACTGGGACACTGCCTGGCTGCTATTGTAGCGCGCTCCTGATTGACTAGCACTCTTTCACACAGCCTTGATTTATGCTCGTCATCAGAGGTATGGGATAGAGGAGGTGGCACAGAAAGACTATTACTAATAGCCTAGACACCTGTTTCACTGTCACAGCATCTGCAACCTGCAATGCAGAGCAAGAGGTGGAGAAGGGGGGGGGGGGCGATTGGATAGATGAATGGATAGATGAATGGATCGGAGGAGCAGGGATTGATAATACTGAAGTAGACCTGTATGACTTTGCATATATATCCTGCTCTCTGAAGAAATCAGCTCAAAAGCCAGGGGTTGCTGGCACAAAGTGCTTTGGGCATGTCTTTGCTTAAGCTTCTCTCTGTTTGTTTGTTTGTGTGACTGTGTGCAATGTGTATGTGTGTGTGTGTGTGTGTGTGTGCGGGCGCCTTCCTGTAGCTCTGCTAAAAGTGTCGCCTCTCTGTCTGAGAGCTGCTGCAGCAAGCAGTGTGAGATTTTAGGCGTCAGAGAACTTGCCTGTTTTTAAGGCATCTGCGAAGCAAAAGTGTTTTTTTTTTCTTCTTCTTTGTCTCTCAGGTTAATCCGAAGGGTGGACTATCATTCAGAGCATTATCCTTGCAGGAGGTCTCGATAATAGACCTCTGTTCCATATATAACACTCACTGTTTCCTGTAACAACCTCTACTGGGAGCCCCATTCCCCTCTTAGTGTGTGGTGGTAAACAGGTTTTGGAAGCTTTTTATGTTACATTTAAATAAGTAAAAGAAATAGAGAGAGCAGATAGAGTGAACATGTGTGTGTGTGTTAGTGTGATTGGATGTGTGTTCAGTTAAGTTAGGGGGGCTATGTGTCTTGGGTATCTACTAGCAGAGCGGGGATGTAGCCTTCAGTGTGCTTTCCCCCTGTTTAATTTATGTAAAGGTCAAATTTCAGACCATGCCAGGCTTTGGTCTCTGCATGGTGTCTCTGTAAGCAAACCTCCAGCATCATTTTTAACAGACGGCCTTACAGGCAGCGAGACTGATTTCCAGGAATAGAAAGTCACACTGGGCGTGCGATAAGACCAAGGGCCTGGGGTTCATTTTGCAATACATACTAATCACCTAGATAATGTTCTTCACTGTTAAACAATATTCCCATATCAGAGGTAGAACCTGTATCTCTTGCCATGTGCAGCCTGCTTATCTCCCCATGCCTCCCTCCACTCCTCAGGGATCTGTCAGTGCCAGGCTACCTGTGACACTTGATTATGTGTGTGTGTGGTTGTGTGATGGTGTTGTGTGGCAGGCCATCAGACTGACCTGGTCTTGCCTCTCTCATCTCTGGGGTCGTCTGGGGCTCTGTGGCAAAATTGATGGGCCCCCACTGCTCTGGGTGTGTCTCCCTCCTCTTCCTTCCCCTGTAGGTCGGTCGCTGCCAAATCAAACCTTCTACAACTCCTAGTGTTACCTTCTAGCTGAAGCGTGTGGCCAGTGTACATTCACCTGCTTGCCTGCTGTGCAGCTGTGTATCTATTCATCATCTCCATGCCTGGTTCCAGCCTCCTTACCCATCTTGGCATCTCCCTGTCTGGCTGTTGATTTCTACGACTGCCTCCTTATCTGCTTCGCTGCCTCTTTACCACCTGCAAAACAAACTTAGATTTCAACTTTTGGAATGAGTCATGCGGCTATTCTGAGCTGTGTCCAGTACTCCGTTTAAAACACCAAGCGTTGTTACTGACTTCAGGACCATTAATATTCTATGAGGTGATTTTCAGTCGGCTATAAATTAAATGCTGTTATGAGGATGTTTATTGATGAGAAGCTACTTATTTGGTGAATAAAATCCGGGAGACAGTTAAATTCTTCATTCTCAGCAGCAGAAATGGCAAATGCGGCAAGTCAGGGATGTAGTTTTCCTTGTGTGTCTCATTAATTTCATGGCCCAGCGTAGTGCTTTAATACCTTCAGGTGTCGTCATTGGGGCTGTAGAGACAAAGCATTGGATCGGTGTGTCCCCCCACTCTCTACCAGCCAGGACTACAGCGTGTGCCTTATTCTCTTTGACTGCACACATACGTACACGCATCCACATATGTCCCCCTCCATTCAAAAATGTGGACATTTGAGCTTCATTGTGTATAATGATGTATGCAGTTTTTGAAACTGGGAGGCTGTTTTTACATCCATCTGCTGAAGAGGGAAAGTTTCTCAGTGGTCATTGAAAACCTGAGTTCAAGGATGGGCCTTGATGGGACATCACAGCTAGTTTGGAGACTAATAGTGGTCCACTATGCAGCTTACACAAGTGTGATGTGGAAACTTGAAGCTTTGGACTTTTCAGTGAAGGAGGAAACATCTTTTGTGTCCAGCAGTTAAACTTTTGAAATGAACATTGCATATTCATCAATTCTGGATTTTTCAATGAGGGAGAAGGAATAGATGGCATTTTAACATTTTTAATGAGGTAATTGTACTTTTTGGGGGGAAACACATTAGACACATATTACAATACAACACAAGCAGAGTATTTTATATATATATATCTTACAACATGTCTAGAGGGCATCTTTAACTGTTTATCATGGCCACGTATTACACATTGTTGTGACAAAAAACTGAAAATGATCATGGTAATTCTTTCTAACAGGGCAGCACAACAAATTGCGAAAATTCTTACTTAAATTGAAACGAATAGTTTCAATAGTCCATCAGTTCTTTATAGTTAGACTACATAACAGAATGTATGGTATTAACACAGCCTGCACAGCCTGTGTGGTGTTCTATATCTCTGTTTACATGGTTTGTGTCACTGTAGTCCTGACTTATGTGAGTCAAGCAATGTGTATGTTTTTTTTTTTCAAAGTTTAGCCTCATGGGCTCAGTGCATGTGGTTTTCCATTCACTTCACAAGTAGTAATATATTCTGCCTTTGCCATGCAGGCTGATTCACTCTGTGCCATCATCTCAACTGTGGTTTGGTGATATGAATCAGCCAATAGGGCTCTATAAGCACAAGACTGCCCTGCTGCCTTGCTGATAAGTGGGCCACACAGAGAAGATGGAAAATACTTAGGGCGTTCTCACTCTCTCTCTCTCTCTCTCTCTCTCTCTCTCTCTCTCTCTATCTTGTTCTCTCTCTCTCTCTCTCGTTTGCTCGCTCACTCCGAGCCTCTTTTGCTTAAACTCCTCCTTTCACACTCCTACCTCAAATTCTTTCTTTCACATCCCGTTAACGTCTCACTGTGTCTGTGCTGTTCTTTTAAGTGATGGGGTTAAACTAGAGGAGACAGAAAACAGTGGGGCGCTCTTCAATGCTTGAAGCTTCTTTTTGAAGTTCCTCTTTAAAGTTATCCCACTTGCGCACAGTTCAATAGTAGGTGGCTGTCACCTGTTTCATCCTCGTGTCTTTGTAGTGACACGAGGTGTGTAGTATTGCCTTTGCCGAGCTGTGTCGTCATTTTTCATTACAAACATCCCTGCCCTTGTGCGTGTGTGTGCGCGATACAGTTGATGCAAAAGCCTCTGACACGATGACAATTGTAAAGCACACCTATGGTCCTGTGAGCTGTGAACAAAAGACTCTGTTACCTTTCATCAGTCTGTGGTTTTCCCGTCCAGTGAGAGCTCTTTCCTCATTTGTTCTCACCCGACCTTGTCTCTCACAACAGGGATAATTTCTGCACATAATGAAACTCACTCGCAGACTGATTGCACTTCTTGCTGTTTGGTCATGAGAAATTAATGGATTGCTGCACAAATATTGCAGATTTATTCTACTGAGAAATCAGCCTCCCACCAGACTGTGTTTAGCCCTGCAGAGGAAAATATCCTGTCGAATGATTGTTTGGACATGACCATATAGCAGAGATTCCCTAACAGCCTAAATACCTCCATTAGTTTGTCTGTTTTCTTGTTTCATGAAATGCAGTTTGAGGATAAAGCACACATCTCTAGCCCAGACTGTATCCCTGGTGGCCAGTAGGCAGGCAGCAGGCTGGGCTATGGAGGAAAATGCCCTGTAAATAAAGAGAGCTAATTTTGTTGCCTGTGGCAGCGATGTGCAAGCTGACCTTATCAGGAAAGCCTCGGCCTGTCTATTCCATCCTCTGTGACTCACCTACCCTGCTTCCTCCCTCAGGAAAGGCGGCCTTCTGTACGGAGCTAGATTTCAATAACCTCTCAACCGAGAACAGCAGTGAAATGCAGAGAGAGAGAGACAGAGAGAGAGAGAGAGAAAGCGAGGGAGCAAGTGCGCCTACCCCCCTTTGCTGCCTCAGTAAACAGGTGATGCAGTGCACCCCTGTGCAGTGGCACCCTTGTTCCCCTTACAAATGCAATGCAACAAAATGCATTTTCACCCCCGGCAGACACGAGGCAGAAGCACGCGATAGGAGATGGATTGAAATGAAGAGGGAGATTAACGAGGGGCTCATTTGAGGAAGTGCAGTAGTGATGGCGATGCAGGGTTGACAATGAATTGACAGCCCTTCGCCAGACATCTATCAGAGGCATTCAGAGGTGTTTTGGGGTGGTGGTATAGAGAGATGAGAGAGAGAGAGCTGGAGCTGGAGGCCCAGGCACAGTGATGGATCACCTACATGCCGCAGCAGCCCCGCCACGCTGAACTCACCCTCAGAATTGATGAGCCACACCTCTTGTCGCCCTGTCTCTTTCTTCCCCTCATATCCACTATTCCTCCATCACCCTCCCCCATTCTCCATCTCCATTTCTCGTTTTCCTCATTCTTTGTCTCTCGATTCTCTCTCTCGTGCCGTTGCTTCCCATTGTCCTCATGTCTCTGTATCTCTCTGCGACTTTCTGCCTATATCTCATCCCTCTTTTATCCCCCTTTCTCTTCATTTCTTTCTTTCCGTTTTTTTCCTTACACCTTTTGAATACCACACCCTCTCTGTGTGTCAACATCAGGCAGGAGAGCCATGGAAGGGCCATACTAATAAGGTTAGAGGGAGCATCTCTGTTTCCCAGGGTGACACCTTTATAAATGACAGGAGCATGAGGCCCTGCCGGTGTTCAATCACCTCTGCAGGGGATCGCCCATGGGGAGCTCAGCGTGTGAGCTATGTGGTGCGTGCGCGTGCATGAGTGTATGTTTTTGTGTTATTGCCTCTGTGGGCCTTGCAGCAGCCAGGTTTACGGTGGAGCTAGTTGGAGTGGACAACAGCATTAGGGAGGAAACAGATCTGGAGGCAGAGTGAAGGCGAAGGAGAGAAATGACAGCCCGGAGCTCATCTGACCAGTACTGCCTTGTTATGACTCCCTGATGTGTGCACCAGGGGCACACAAAACAGACTCTTCCTCCCTTTATTGCCTCACACCACCTCTATCTCTGTTCTGTAGTCTGTCGCCTCACAGGCTCGCTTTATGGCTTCCACTGAGGGGCGGGATGTTATCTGCTCATATAGGTCTATGTTATAGGCTCCTTTTTTTCTCCGTCTCTTTCACTATCTGTGTTTGTGTTTATGCCAATGTTTTAGAACTGGGATGAACACAGTATTCTGCCTCGCATGTGGCTGCTTTTTTTCAGCGCCCATTTCAATAACAACACAGCCACCTTTTGTGGCCACACACACCAAAGGCGCAGTAACAGAATCAGCAGCAGTTGTTGTCGTCAGCACAGCCAGTCTAAATCGAGTTAACACAGATCCGTGATCACCCATACAAGAATGAATTTAGGGACGTTGTTGCTCATAACGCGAACACTGGGTGCTTCTTATTTGAAATGCTTCTCATGACCTGTCCATAAGTTCACTTCGTAACAACAGCTTCTCAGAAAGCTATGACGAATAAGCTAGTTTTTGTGAATCTGCCGTAAGACAAATTAGGTTAGTGGCTATTTGGGATTCAGTAATAGGGGTTTTTCTCTCGGTATGCAGGAGCTTTAGACCCGAATGTCATCAATGGCAGAACAGGAGCAGGCAGATCACTGGAATCGCAGCTGGCAGGTGATAATCTCCCCATGACGCTATTCCTATTACAGTTCTCCTTAAGCTGCTCGGAACAGCAGCCTTGACTTTTTTAGTGTCCATAGAGACACAGGGAAATATGCCACTGCGCATGCATGTATAGGCAACCGCCTGGCTGTTTGTGTGTTTTCTGCCACTGATGATAATGGGCGAGAAAGCAAGGAAATGGCTGCGAAGCTTGCGACACCTCAGCCATGAACACAGGCCATGGAATTGACTGCAGCGTCATCATTCCTGACCATAAAAGCTGCTCAGCCAGTCAATGCAGTCTGGGTTCATTCTCTCCTTGCTGCCCAGTCTGAGCTATTTTTAGCTTCCCTGTGCAGCGTGGCTCAACTGCCGTCGTAGCTACCTGGATATGAGGGCTTTGTCACTCCTGCAGGCTGGAGCAGCACTGATCTTGCAAGCTTTACAGCTTCCCATTTCCACAGCTCGGGCTGCAAAACAACTCCTGCAGTGAAAGGAATTAACAGAGACAGACAAAGAAAAAGAGGGAAGATGGACAAATAATAGTGATGTGTGTTGCACAGCATTCCTGTTGAAGCCCAGTATTCGTGTTAAATAATGTTTTGACCTGTCATTAGAACCTGCAGTGGTTAAATGAAACCACAAGGCATTGGATTCTTGTATTAAGTTATACCTTGTGCTCGATGTTGACAAGACAAACAGTATTCTAATGAGGCAAGCTGACACTTAACTATACGTGTAATTGCTAAGTTAAAACAATTCAAGCATTTACTGATTAACTGATTAAAACTTAATACGAGGAAAACTGAGCAATTTCTCGTTTTCAGAAGGGTGCTGTTTACAGGGTTATACAAAAAAAACAGCTGTTTTGTGACTGTACATGATTAAACACACTTTAAACTAAACACAATAAATGTACACAATCACAATAAAAGTAAGCACAAAATATAAGACAGGAATTAAAAGATGATGGCAGGCGTATTTGTTGTGATGGAATTCTGTTTCGCTAGTGTAGGTGACACTGAAAAAGTACTTTTTTCCAGTGTTTACATGCATTGTTAGACACACACATTTTGTTTTGGTAGTCTTTCTCCTGCAGGTATACCAACCTAGGCCTATTAATTCAGCATAATATTATTCAGTATTCCCTGGCATGGTAAACAAATGCTCCAAACGGATTCATTTGAAATGACTGCGCTGCAATCCCACGGTGCATTAGGGCTGTTTAAATGCAGTGAGTGCTTGGAGACACTCACTCAGGGTCCTTCATAATAGTTTCTCCTCTCTTGTAGTTTCTCTCGAGCCTAGCTATGCTGGCACCAGCTACACCACGTCACACGTGTAACTTAAACTTTGATCCATGTTTCATCATCCCTCTGTGCCAGTTTTATTGAGCTATTTGCAGTTCTAGGCCTTTTTTATATCTATTTTGTTTTTGAATTATGCAACAAGCAGGCAACGCAAGTGAATGATGTAACATAAAAAAACTAAACTTCAATTGAGTAGCATCATAGTAATAGACTCATACCTCTTTAAAATATCTTAAGTTGCACAACAATCTTAAGCAGGCCTGCCAAAGATAACACATCTCTGTCCCAATCTGCTCTCCCTGTGTGCTGCTGTGGCAAAATTCAGTTCCTCAATGGGTGGTAATCTGAGGATTAATGACAGCAACACATCTGCCAGTCATGTGGCAGTGTGTGACACAGATGGCGGGGGATGCACACAAGGGGCGCAGACAGAGAAAAGATTGGCTCTAACATTGTCATTCGTCCACTACAACTTGCTGTTGCTTTGCTTTAATGTTTTCAATCATATAAATCCTAATTCCTCAAGTACATGAGTAGCCCCCACTTGACTTGAACAATCTCACCACTGGGTCTTCAGTGAGATGTTTCGGTTACTTCCTTGATGGAGTGTTTTTTGCAGGTATTTTTGGGTAATAGGAGTCGGTCCTATTACCCAAAAATACCCGCAAAAAACACGATGTTTGTTTACGATAACTTCCGGGTAGAAAACCCCTGCATCACATACAGTGACAACAGAAATAAACTATATGCCTATAAAAAATATTTGGGGGTATTTACAAAATTTTGGGGACACTTTTGTTGCTGTTTGTAATGTAAAATGAACCGATTAAAATGCATATAGTAATCACCACCTTTTGTAACCACAACCACCTCAGTAAACACCGTCTCATTTGTAATAATTGTCTACATTTTCTAATTATAATAATAAGCACATGAAAAGCAAAACAATGCAAGCCGATTCCCTTTCAACAAAGATTTTACTTAGGAAGATCCTTCATTATAAACCACTAGATGGCAGTATAAGATAATGATCATGAGATCGTGACACTATTTTATGGGCTTGATCTAATTAGATTTAGCAAAAGTTCTGGCTGGGGAGATAACGTTATATTCAGATCTCATACAAGTCAAAACCAGTCTGACTTTGATGATTTCATCGTTGTAGGTCTGATGCATTGCATGCCACAGCCTCAGGTATTTCACAAAGACTAGACTAGTAGCTACAAGTACTGTCAAAAGAGCCAATAATAATATATGTAATATTCTTTCTTTATTGATGCAGTTCTGGAAATAACTAACAGCTGAAGTTTTTTAGCATGTTTATTTCATCTCCAAGTTTGCCCTGCGGTCGTTTTGAGCATTGATGAAATAACATTATAGACTCGACTATCCAGCACTGCATCATTGGTTAGTAGACTGAAAAATTATTTTCTAGATTTGGGACTAAAAAGCTTACTTCACTTGGTGCATTGAGCTCAGTAACGTTAGTCAACGGCACTGATCCCCGCACCAGTCGGCACGCACATGTAGGCTGTTACATTAACGTTATCTAGCCAATTTTCTAACACTAATGTTAGCTAACGCGCTGGCCCAAAACACATTTTAAAGTCTCTAGCGTTCACGTTAATGTTACTTACCATAAGCACATCGGTGATGCTTGCTTGTTTGGTGACGATGAGTTGAATACTTTTTAACCTGTTTGCTTCTTTTAACAAAGTCAAGATTAGCTTTTAGCTGCTCAAGGCTATGTTTGGGTAGGTGAGCCTTGCATGCTTTACAGAAAAGGAGTGTTGTCTTATTCACCTCTTCAAACACCAAGCCAGTCTATTTTCCATTTTTCACTCATAGAGGTGGCAACACTCTTTGCTGTCTTATTTGCCGGGGGTGGTGTTGGTGGCAGCCCAGGATTGGGGTTGTTTTCTTCGGTAACAGTTGGAGCTTTTTTAATGAAGTACCGATCCATCGCAGCAGCCAACTTCACTGCAGGTGCAGGATTGCCTGGCCTCTGCCAGGTATCGTAACAACAGCGTAGTGTGAACAACAGCCGTTTGTATCAGTGTGTGTTAGTGTGTATTGTATCTCCGCAGTTCAAATCAACCGCCAGTTGTCTACCTGGAAGTGACTGTTGTTGTTAGCACGAGGTCACTTTGATTCAGTCTATTGGTCCTTTCAAAGCTCCTAATATATGTGACATTTTCTAATACACCATCTTGTTATTATCTTTCAACAGGTTAACATCATTTTGGTTTTGTCCCCCAGAAGACAGTATTAAAATGACACATTCTTTTTTCTAATCTTAAAATCTTCCTCACTCTGTCCTTTCCGCTCCAGTTTCTACTCCAGTTTCTTGAATTGACTTACATCTGTTGTATTGACACCACCATCACCACCAAAGGTCCCCCACAACAATAGCAGCAGACACTGTGGCTGATGTGATAGGAGTCCCATTGGCTTTCAGTGGCAGAGTAATAGCACATATCCAATATGGAGGCAGAGACAAGATGATCCTAACAATGCCTCTGGCAGTGCCTCTGGCTACAGTGCTCACACACACACACACACACACACTCTCTCTCTCTCTCTCTCTCTTTCACACTATCTGTGTTTTGCCTTTCTTAGAGGAGCAGAGGAGCAGGCACATGTGTCTCCCTGAATTACTTGTAAGAAAAGGCAGTGGGAGTGATTCTATTCTTGTAGGAGAAAACACAGTCAATTCTGATTTCATAAAACAACCCTGTCACTTGCTGTGTATGTCTCATTCTGTTTATTTCTCTATTTCGCTCTTTTCTCCTCATTCCCATTTTCTCCCTTGTGTCCGACCAGGTGGTTGGCCCCCCGGCTGCGGGGGCTTTTCGGGAGCGACCTTCCAAACCAACCACCTTTCGCAAATTCTATGAGCGTGGAGAGTTCCCGATGGCACTGGAGCATGACACCAAAGGGAACCGCATTGCATGGAAGGTAGGCGTGCTGCCCTCTGGTAAGGACTTGACTAATGCTTATGGTTTTCACATGGTATTGACAAAAAAGCTAGGGTGCTAAACTTGCCATCAGGAAGTGTCAGACTGGGGGTGGTGGGTAGGGACACTCTAACCCTAAATAAGTTAAGCTATTAAAAGCTTGCACAGAAAAAAAAAAAATTCTGACAGCGAAACTCCCAGGAATTCTTCATTTACAGTTACACACACTTGCAATACATTAATCCTTGTACACAATCTGCTGTTTGAATCCATACTTGTCCAGCAGTTATTGTGGTTGAATCCGAAGACTTGACAGGTGCTACCCAAACACCATTTATCGTCATTATTTATCAACTCGACTGAAGGTGATGAGTTTCTCACACATTCACAGGTCCAATGTGGACTGTTATCCTGTAGGAGGCAGTGTAGAATAGCTCACTTGAGGGCTCCACCTGTCTCACAGCACCAATCACACAATCCATCAATCACAAACTCTATAGGAACTCATGGCAGTCACAGCAAAACGCAGGGAGTAATTGTATACGTATTTGAGTGTGTTCTGCCTGTGTGTGTGTGCACGTGTGTGTGTGTGTTTCAAAGTGCAAGCCTCCGCAGAGCCATTACGCTCCTGAATGTGAGCACTGAATGTACTCCAGTGTGTGTGGGATGGATGCATTCTTCTAATCACCATGTTGCTTTATTTCTGCTTCCACTATGCTGCCAGCTATTCCATAACTTCACAACCGCCGTGCAGCTACCACTCTTAATGACATTCATTCATAGTAAGCAACGATAAATGAATCAAACAAATTATGCCCTTTTCCTCCCTTTTTACTGACTTCAAAGAGAGAAGGAAGGGTGGGTGAGTGAGTGAGCTTTCTCGCTAGTTAGCTGTCTGTCTTCAGGTGAAAACACTGTAAAAGCATCTCCCTTTGTATGAATTATTTATGTAAAATGTTCAAATGATCTTTGCATTTGCGAAAAATAATGGATTTCTTTTGTTCTCTGCCCATGAAAAAGCACTCAGCAAATGGGATGTGGTGTATGAAATTGTTGCTGTCATACCCAATGTGGCTGTTATGCTTATTGATTTAATGCTTATACATATGCTAGTCATTTTTAAAATCCTCCTCAAAAGAAGAGTTTACTGCTCAAGCCCATTGTGACTCTTTGTGTCTGCACTTTGACTGTGAACAAGTGTCTGTGGAATGTTTTTAAGCAGTGTTTGTTTTAGCAGAGGAGATATATTTTGCTCATATAATTAGCCTTTCCTTATAAATAATCCTCATCAGCCTTCTGTTTGTTTAAAGCAGTCCAGGCAGAGATGGTCGACACTCGCTGTGCGCATTTGTTTTGTGTGTATATACTGTATGTGGGTATAGTGTAA
Source organism: Thunnus thynnus (assembly GCF_963924715.1). NCBI lineage: Eukaryota > Metazoa > Chordata > Actinopteri > Scombriformes > Scombridae > Thunnus > Thunnus thynnus. The sequence continues at coordinate 13,828,424 of NC_089532.1, forward strand.
CAGAAAGTGTAACCATGATTGGAGTGAGTGGAGAGGGGCTGCTGCGTGTTTGCACTGAGCTGCCCTCGGGGCACAGGTTCAAGACGGCAGATCAGGATCAATCCCAGTCTGCGAGCTCAGCCCCCTAGCAAATAAAAGTCTGGGGAAAGTAAGAAAGAGAGAGTCTTTCGGAAAGAAAAATAAATGGTGTTTTGATTTTGTTTACGGACTGAGTACTCAAGCATACAGAGGGTGTGTGCATGTGTGTTTTTGTGTGTGTATGTGTATCGGTTTGACTGCGTGTATCAGTTTGACTGTCTGCATTGATGAATATGTGTATTCAGGTGAGGAGTTCAGCTTCCCTCCTACAAAGATGCTGTCTTAAAATGTCTTAAAACAGCCAATGAGTCTCACTTCCGAAATTGACCATAATATTGATGAACAGGCCGCAAATTTAGTCGAACAAGTCTGTCCAATCAATATCAGCATCTCCTCTGTACAGGTGTAGTTCCTTCCACACTCTTTCTACTTATATGGTCATTCCCCCTCCGAGCAGCAGGGAGCAGCAGCATGGTTTTTCTGCTTAATGAATCATCTGCTATGTGTCATTAATATTTCTCCTCTTACATTGTAGTAGCTCAGCACCGCTGTAGGCAGTTGGGTGAGTGAGTATTCTGGGGGGAAAATAAGTTTTGTCATAGCGTATCAGGAAAACAATTTCTTGCGTTTCCCTCATGTTGTTTTGGTGGCAGTGGAAGGTGTCATTCCCAGTCACAGCGTAACATGTAACACCGTGACGGAACAACCAGTGATTCCAGTTTTGCTTTTGTGATCATACATTGTGTCACAAACATTTAAAAATATTTCACATTAACATATTATTTTCACTTTTCACATTTTAGTGGTAGACTTGGGCCATTTTTTTTTTTGGCCAAATTTAAATTAAAATAATGATTTTATTACTTTGTAGTTGGTGCAGTTGCAACCCTGAAGTAAGTTGTTTGCTGTAATTTTATAAAGGGTCTTTATCCGTTCTTAATATATTAGACATGCTTGATATACTTCAAGTCATTTGTAACAAAGTCAAGATTGAATATTTACTGAACACCGACCTGAAAATCATTGCTTCATTGACTTTTTCTGGTTGAAAGTTTTATGTCTGGCATCACTATCGGATGTGGTCAGAACTGTTCACCCCTAGCCAAGAGTGCTAATAGTACTGAACACACCCTATGTACACTAGGAAGTAAAAAAAAAAAACTGATTTGCAGCTGGTGTGAAGTTATTCCTCAAAGCTTAGAAAGTGACTTGACAGCTAGATGACCGTTAGTATACTTAAGTATGCAGCAACAAGCTTTGATCCATTATCAACTTATCAAATTCTTATGGCAAGCATCAAGCAGAAACAAAGCAAAATGGGTAATCCACTGGAATCCTATTTATGGTTACTGTATCTGTCAAAACCAAGCTCAACATTCAATTGTGTTTTAGTTTTATATTTGACCCACTAACTCCTGAAAAGTATCTGAGTCTCATTTGCTTGCTAAATGGTTTCTTCGAGAACCTCTCAAGAAATAAAGCTCTGTCATTTCACGCTGGGCAGAGAGTGCAGAATTGGCCTGTTTGAGCAGTCTTGCATATATTTTTTGCAAAGTGTGGTGTTGATTCTCAGTGGGATCAGCAGATACCAACACATTCATTTCACAGGGAGTAATTTAAATCAATGTTAATATAAGAAATATTGAATAATGGAGTTTTGACAAAGTACATGATCAACTGTGAAAACATAAAACATCAATTTCTAATTATCTACAAAGTGATTGCACTACATGCAATTCTAACCATGTTTTATGATTTTACGCATCTTGTGTTTGTATAAATTGTATTTGTGGAAGTGTCTTTTATTTGTTTTGATATGGATGGCAATAAGTAGAGAGCTGGAGACTAGTGTTATTGGATGAATATTTCCCTATTGATAGAAGCAATCTCATCTTTTCTTCATAAAACAGATGTAAATAGAGCCTTACCTGTTATTGCCAAGTCTGAAATGCTTTGCAGCATAAAAGAACATGGTCTACTATATATACCTCAAAGGGGGCTTGAGCACCTGCCCGAGAGGAAGTGCCCTTTTTCTGGAGTGTTCTTTTAAAAATAAATGAATAAATTCTTGTTATTCCTGCTATATCCACACAACAATATACACAACAATATACTCAGTACCTCATCTTGTTTGTAAGTGTAGCTGACAGAGAATTTATATTACTATATGTTAGTGTTCATAGTTTACTGCAAGGTAAAGTGACTATAGTTGATGGAGCTCAGTAGCGTGACTACTATTGACATTGCACATCCAATGCAAAGTGGGTATATGGATACTGTCACCAAGTTGTTTAAGTTAGTTATAAAGTTGTGAAAAGGTATGCATCTCTATCCCCCACAAGCTACAAGATAACGACGAAATTAAACAAGCAGCCAATGAGGTGCATTCAAGTTCATCTGATTTTCTAGCATCAAATTGATCTGCATTAACTATAGTCAGCAGTGATGTTGTGTTTGTGTTATTAATGTCAGACATTATATTAACGCCCGATGTACAATAATATGTACAGTAAGCATACATATTTACTTTCTTTGTATTTTATGTTATGTTTGCTCAACAGGTGAATATGTGTACAAAGACAGTAAACGCAGCTACATTTACATAAATGTTAACTGTTTGCTAAATGTCATTATATATTTAGGCAAATAGTTAAGTTCAAGCACTATTTTCAGTATTTTTGGAGGGAGAGATGAAGGAAAAATATTTATCTTAAATCAATAAAAAAATAAACCAGTGTCTAATACACCTTATGTGTATAAAGCCTATGTTTCTTTTTAGAATTATGACTTAAATGCATGATGTCTCCCAAGCAGTGTAATTATGATATGATATGTGAATTATATTAAACCAATTTGTTGGCACATAGTAATAGTATCTTAGCCATGCAGTATCAGCATCTTCTTATTGCCTGTTATTACTGAAGCAATTATGTCTTCTATGGAGAGGTGGTAAGAGACGGATATGGAGGCGAGAGAGGCAGCCATGCAGCCAGAGGAAGTGCATCTTTGTCAGCAGTATGAAACTGAGCTTCTGCAAGAGAGGATGTCAGTCAGAGGGCAAGGTAAGAGTTGGGCTATGAGGAGAATTTACTGAAAATACACATCATTTCTTTGCATGTGTCATTAATTAACTGTCATGTAGCAGTGTTTGAACTAACCACAGTCAGGGGTTTGCTTTAAAATACGTACATTTTAATATCCCTTTAACAGTGTCACAAAAGTAGTCATTCCAGGCATATATTTATTTTATGAATTTGGGCCCCTGCCCCTGGTGGTTACAGTACGGTCCTGCCTGAGCTGTGTGTTCCATCCCACAGCATTTGTTGAACACAAAAGATACTGTAGGAGGAGAACAAAGTGTAGAAAATGTGTGAGGTCTAAATGACAAAGAATTACGAGCCCGAGGACATGCAACATTATGTTCGTTTGTGCACATGTGAGTCTGTGCGTGCGTGCGTGCGTGTGTGTGTGTGTGTGTGTGTGTGTGTGTGTGTGTGTGTGTGTGTGTGTGTGTGTGTTTGAGTCTATATGTAAAGGCGAAATGCAAGTGAACTAAGTGTCAAGGGCAAGTTGAAAAAGGGAAGGTTGTATCTGAAAGGTAATTTGGCTCTCCAGAGGTAAAAGCCTCAGCTGTAATGGCGCGCTCAGGTAAAAGCTTTACACGTGTGGGGAACATGTGCGGCAGATAGATAAGAGAGAGACGAGCGAGTTCCTATCCCTGTCTATGTGTATTTGTGCGCTTGTGTGTTTGTCTGCTTGCGAGTGTTTGTGTTTGTGTGTGTGTCTGTGTGTGCATGTGCGCGTGTATATTTGCGCGTGTATTTGGCCCCTGCCATAACGTAGAAGCCAAAGGCCTGGAACAGCAGTGTAATCTACTGCGATCCCCAGTGCCAAAAAGAGAGATAGGGAGGAGAGAGAAAGGCAGAGGTGTGAGGGAGAGAGAGAAAGAGAGAGTGAGAGGGAGATAGAGAGAGAGAGAGAGAGAGAGACAGCTCCACAGGGACTCAGCAATCAGGAGACATGGCAGCCGCTTGGCTCTCAGTTATAATGGATGAGTTGAGGTCTTCCTGCGTTCCCTGTGGGGCTAGGTTCGACTCTCCCCTCTCTACCCTCTGCTGTGCTCTGCAGGCTTGCAGCCAAACATCACGGTACACATATGCAAGGCCACACGCTCACCTCACATGTACTGTACACCTCCTAAACAGCCTTGTTTATTTCATTTCATTGATCGCCTATCTGCTTTATCTTTTCCCTTGATCTCCTGTTCTGTGTCTCCTGTACGCTCCGGGTTGTTGTTTTGTCCTCTTTATAAATCCTGCCTGTCTGTTTCTGCAGGCTTCCTCCCTTCCATGTCACCCACTGCCGCCCCCCCCCCCCTTCTCCTGGCTCATGTACTTTATCTATTCCCCTTTGTCCTTTTACGGGGTCTGTCTGGGGGCAGAAGGAAAAAGCCATTTTATAAAAATATCAATGCAAACCTGATTTCTGCACACCCTCCGCCACCACACCAGCCTCAGTCGGCAGAAGGGGCGCAGAGATGAGGGGGGGACAATCAATTAATCTGATCAAGCGCTTTAGGAAATGGAGAGCGTAAGCGCTCCTAGGGGACGGATATCCATCTCCTTGGGATGATTGAATTACGCACAGAGTGAGAGTTGGAGAGGAGGGAGGGCTGGAGAAATGAGGTGGTTAGGGTGACCGAGGATGAGGGAGCATGTGCTTGAGAAACGCAGAGGGAGTGTGTGCTTGATACGAAAGAGTGAAAGATAGAGAGAAAGAGAATGAAATAGAGCAAGAGCAAAAGAGTGAGGTGAAAGAGAGATGAGGTCATTGCAGAAACAGCAATGGAGAGGAGCCTTATTTCTCTCCCTCCCTCCTTTTTCCCCCGTCTAACCATTTACATTTTTATGTGTCATACCTTATGGTTGATAACCCCTTCTCTTGACAGCTATATTACATGGCATGGGTACATCATTTTGCTTTGGTGTCAATTCACAGCTGAGTGCTGCTCTGGACAAATTTGTCATCTATTAAACAGTAAATTGTCATACAGTATGGACTGTATGGACGAGCAGTATAGAAGACTTTATGAGATTTCCTCTGGTCTCATATCTAATGTGAATTTGTAATAATATTATAGACTCAAGTGTATGATTGGCATTGGCTTACTGTAACATGTGCTGTAATTATCTTATGAATTAGAAAGATTAACACAACCCATCTAAGAGCGTATACCGCAGCCAGTCAAAAGTACAGCAGCATAGCACTCTCACAACAGCTGTTTCATAGAAATGCCTTAAGTGAGCTCTTCCACTGTTTTGAAAGCTGCACAATATGGTGCAACATACCACTTCGAAATGCACTGCTCCTTTCGAATGCCACACTCTTGCAGAAAATTACCTTCTCTTCTGCCTCTGTTGAATGTATACCATACCTTCACTCCTACGAATTATTTCTTATCTGCTGTGAGCACTAGAGCTTTGTCAGGGAACCTTTGAATAGACAGAATAAAATGGGGTTAACCATGCGTTTTCTCCAGCACCCTGGCTGAAAGCTGGATACTCTGGGGGGATAGTTCTGTGTCATAAGGAAAAAGATGAAACACAATAAGAGGAGAGAATATGAACAAGCCCCCCTGGGCTTTCTCTGAGAGGAGAGAGAAGGGAGAAGGAGGGAGTTTAGATTAGAGAAGTGGAAAAAGCATCAGGCATTTTCACTGGAAAAGAAGAAGGAGGTGGAAGGAAAAGGCCTCCAACAAACAACACTGGCTAACCATCAAGGCCTGTATGGGCTGACTCCCCGGAGGGAGAGAATTGCCGAATGACTGCTGGGAAGAAGCCCGATGAGCTGCGCCACTGCCATGCTGCTGATGTAACTGCAAGAATGGAGGGACTGTCGGAACGAAGGCATCCAGCAGAGAGAGCTTGTCTGTGGATCTTGAACTGCTACACTGCCTGCCGCCCTCGGCCATTATTCATAGCAGACGAACGCCACGTGAAGTTGATGATGGTTGTTTTGCCTGTGGGCCATAAACTCTTGCTGTGTTGTGAGACAATAGCAAAAAATGGATTTTTGGAGAAAATGGAGGATCACTGGAGAAGCTCTTATTTCAAAAGATGACTTACAGTGTGAATCAATATAGAACTATTCTCCTGTCTATTGGTATGGAACAAAGTGACCCAACTCTTATGTGGGGCTTAGAGTTACAGTCAAGTAAATTAAATTTGTTTTCATGATCCAACTTTACAGCAATAGTGATCTTCATGTGTAAAGCTTCCACACACAATGCTGTGACAGGCAACCGATGGCTTCCCAAGATCATCTTTCCTCAAACCAGTAGTCTGCACACATGGAAAATTAGTCTCTGTGTTGTGATGTTTGGAACACTGTGCAGTCTTCCATCATGAGCTGCTCCCTTTCTGTCCCGCTGTGAACTTCCTCCTCTGGTCCCCAAGCTCACATCATCCCTCTGGACAACCTGTTGATCTCAGTCGCCCACCCCAGCCTCTCACACCTCCAACCCCAGCTGCAACCCCACACAGCTGGCACCCCTGTGCAGATGGTGACTAAAACAAATGCACGCATGCTCTCGTAGGGAAACACAAGACTGTGACTCTTTGTAGGCAGATGGGAAAGGCCGTGGATAGCTGGGGGTAAAGAAGGGAAAGCAAAGTGATAGATGACATCACGGTGAAGAGAGAGAAGGAGATTGTGGAAGGGGCAGGGTGGCTACCAAATTAGACAGAGACAGAGGACGGACAGAGAGGGACATGGCTCGTCTGCCAAGGCTACAAATCACGTCCCCGAATGCAGCTCCAGTGCTGTCACCCCTCCCTCCCACAAAATAAGCCAGAGATCTATTGATTGGCACTCGTATTTGCTAGCGGGCTCCAGCTCAAAATGGAGCCTTTAATTAACTTAATGGACCGGCTGCAGCTGTGTGTGAGCCAGTGAGAGAGGAGCAGAAATAGATAGACAGGGTGAGAGAGGGTGTGAGAGCCAGCATAAAGAATAAGCGGGGTTAACTGCAGACCCCTTCCACTATCAGTCAGGATGGACAGGACAGACACAAGGAGGGAAAAGGAGGCGAGAGAGGGGACTGATGTCCTCCGTCTTCCTCAGTATTTCCTATCTTCTGCATCCTGGCGCTTATTATCACTTACTTTTTCACTGATACGACTTTAATAAGGGAAACGTGTGATTCATATTTGCTGTAAGCGCATTCAGCTCGCTAAGTCGCAATCAGATCAACCAGCAACACAGGCTTAACTGTGTTGGTCTGAATGGGGTGTCTCTGGGAGCCCAACCAGAGGCCTTCAGGCCATGCACTCAGTCAGTAGTCACCCCCAAAATGCTAAGTCCTGGCCAGTCAGACCTCTGTTTCTGTACACTGCTGCCCGCACTTTCCCTCCCACCTCTCTCTCGCTCCCCTCCCCTATGCACCATTCTCATTCCTGTCCACTCATCCATTCTGTCAAAGGTTAATTGGTTTGGAAATGATTCGATTCATTCTGGACGTTAATGCTGTTATCATGCTTTTGTTCGAAAAAAAGAGAAAGAAAAACTACCCCCCACATGCACTTAAGCCTAATTTAAAATAAAGGGGAAAACGAAAAAAAAAAAATCCAATTTAATCTTTTTTTTTCTTACTCTGGCTCAGGCTTGTCCCCACAAGTCCTGTCCTTTAAATTATGGCAGAATTTCATTACCTTGAAAGCTTTTCTGCCCCCTCCCTCTGCTCCACTCCCTGTCTCCAATACTTTGAATGGATCAGGACTAATGTCTTTCTTGTAACCTCAAGGTCGGAATATTTGGATCGGTGGAAGCGCTCAAGGGTCCCTGTGATTAATGCACTGTACAAAGTACCTTGGAATAATGCGGTGGCTGATGGCTGCACTGAGTGATCAGTTGTTCACCCACCCACCCACCCACACACACACACACACACACACACACACACAAATACGTAGGTGCACAACTACATCCGCTGGAGGTAGATGTAGGTAGAGGTGCCCCTGTCAGTGCCCTTGGTGTGGATCATAGGAGGCATTCATATTCAAATAGGGTTACCCAGAGGCCTTCTCTCAATCCCCCCTAACAGTGCCATACAGTTATCACCTCCCCAAGGACCTTTATGCTTTTCTGTCCTCACAATGTCACGTCTTTACTTACACTGGCTTTATTGGACACAACCAGGCTATCATTTCCCTTAGCCCTTAGAGCTGCTTATAAGATGACGTATTTACATTGGGGCACATCATTCTCTGTGGAATGCATGTATTTAAAAAAAAAAAAAAAGTCCAAATGCGTGTCAGCACTTGAACAACAGAAATTTCAGTTTTCATTTACCTATTAGTCTGCCATGTCAGAGAATTAATTAGATTACCTCTAAATGTCAGAGAGATCATTTTCCGCACTCTGGTATCTACAATAGAACAGCCACTGCCTGATTACTACTGTGGTCTTGATGTTTTTTTGCTGACACAGCTGCGATGTCTGATAAAAATGTGATTTTCTCTGTTTCTGTGGCCACCTTGCCGAGGTCCCCACTGTGGCTGCTGTGTATGCTGTCCACACCCTATTGATCAGAGACACAGAGGCCTCTGTATTGAAGTTGTTTGCAGAGCTGCAGATGCTATCTCCACTTTTGTTAATTATTTACATTCGGTTCCACAAATCTGATCAATAGTTAATTGAGCCAGCGGGAGCTGTCTGAGAGAAAAACGAAAACTTTGCGGAACTGAGGGACAAAATCTTCAGTGCTGCCATGTAAAGGAGTTTTATTATTCCCCATACTTTGTAGTATAGTAATATAATGTTGGGTTAACTGGGTTAAAGACAAAGAGACAAAGCCTGGAAGATACATTGAATGGCTTCATGCTCTATGCTTTAGTCTTTACCCTCTTACAGCAGCAATAATTCTAAATGGCAACATTTTAAGGGAGTAGAGGACTCATGGCCATTCTCTTGATTGAAGTGCCATTTAAAGTGGCAGATGGCTGACTAGAACACTTCTAGTGTTTGTCTCTGGTGGGCTGTTGGGAAAGAGAGGCCTTATAAGTCCAGATGCTGTATTTATCAAAGCATGCATACAACTCAATCTATGTGTATGAACTGCTCATATGCACAAGTTGATATAAATTAAGCATGTATATACACACACACAGCTGTAAGCAGTGAGCAGCAATAAATCCCACCTGTTCCACATACATCTTGTGCATGAACAGGTTAATTTACATATGTAGGCTAATTTACAAATATATTTAATTTTTAATTTCAAGTGCAGTTTCCATAGTCTGCATTTGGAAATTGATCCATGTGCTCTCTGACTCAGTAAATATTATCCAATGTTCACGTTTTCCTGCATGTCAAAATTACTTGAATAGCTTTTCAGTAATCATCTGAAGGTTTCCGCTCAGAGCACTCCATTCCACTCCACATCTATCTAAATTTGTCTTAGTTTTAAAGACAATTACAGCCCTATCACAGCTGTTACCTTAGTTTTAAAAGATTTAATATTGGCGTAGACAATAAACATAGATTTATCCCAATATTTTGATGGATTTTGTCATTTATTTTTAATAATATTATCCTCTGTTGGCTTTAGCAGTGCTTCAATGATCACAGAAAAGAAATACTGTTCCTTGCAGCATCTGGCTCGATGAGGAATCTTCGTTTGAATACAATATCATATATCAACTTTAAGCTGTAAACTTCAACAAAAGCTGCTCGGCTTGTACAGAAACAGAATTGGCTCCCCTCTTGTAGGATAAGGATCCTCTCAGGTGTAGGTTATATGACGTTCTTAGGTTCTGTTTACCTTTATAAATGCATGCATACATGTTCGCTTACCTTCTCTATTTTTGTCATAATTCTTATTATTTTGTCAGTGTTACTGTAATCAGTAATTGGCCTTGATGTAAAAGACTAGATGCTCAACCAGCCTACCTTAAAAAGTAATAATTAAATCATTAATATACACCCCCAAAATCGCCATATATGGTAAACAAGATTCTATAAAAGCCCCTAGTGTGCTAAATGTAGGACCACTAAACATGGTGTAAGAAGAAAAAAAAAGACAGACCTCTAAGATATTAAGATTGAGCTACTACAAAAAACAACAACAATAACACAGCATGGGGGCAGTTGACGAACGCTGTGAACAATGTCTCACCTATAATAAGAACTGTGGCAAAGGTGAAGGAAAAATAGCTTGACCTTAAAAAAAATTGCAGCTCAATGACAGACATTATTGCCACAGAAGGGGTGCAGAGTACTTCAGTGTCATCCATGGATGACAAAATAGCAGCAATTATTGGTCCCTGATGGTGCAACTGAGAGTGCAACTCTGTCAACCACAGAAGAAACACCACTAAAGAAGGGAGAAAATTGTTTTAAGGTCTTGCAATTATCTTACAACATAGTCAATTCAGTTAGGAATTGTGATGCCAAAATGTCAAAGGTCATCATGTGTACTGAATGAATAAAACTTTGTGTCATAATGTCAACAGATCCTCCAGTTTTGTGAAGTCAAATTTTGGCTTAGGGATGTGTGGTACAATTGCAGCTGCTTGTGCTCAGTGATACACTAAATGAAAAACAACATTGAGTAATAGAAGGCATTGGGCCCCATTTTTAATTGCACCTGCGCAACAATAAGTACAAAGATAGATCGTGGCTGCATGGACTGTGTTGGCATCTCCAAGCGCACCTGTAAGTTTGGTTTATATGTGCAGCAGCGCAAAGTGCAAAAAGGCTGGGTGACGAATATAGATTGGAGGGTGTGGTGATTAATAAATACACTCTCAGCCAGTCACAGTGTAGCATTACAAACAGCAATTGAAAGATGGCTCCTCGAGGCAATCGTCTTATTGTCTGGATAGCGCAGGGTGGTACAAAGTGAACACACAGCACTGCAAATCATCAGCTATAGACAGATGGTATGGGTTGTTAATAATTATTTATTACAATGATGATATAAATGAATAGTAAAAAAAAATACGTTGGTGAAGCTGTTTATATGATCACTTTACTTGGACATTATTTCAGTCATAATTCTTCTTTACTGTATCTCACGTCGTAAATGGTGACATCATCTCCTAATTGATGTGACACAACAGCGTTTGCAACATAATGCATTTCAAGAATAAAACATGAAACACACACACACACAGACAAAAAAAAAAAAGTTGGAAAGGAGGCAATGATGTACAGAATTGATGATCCCCGGTAATCTGACGTCTCCCGCATAAACAGGCAACATACCGAGTTATAACTCATCAGTCTGATGTGTGTAGAGGTGTATTTTGTAGCAGCCTGGTGTCATTTACATGTGATTTAATCAAGGTAAACACTGTGAATGTCCGCGTGTAATGGCATTACGTACTGGCGCTACACTTTTCCACTCATAGGCTGCAGATTTATCAACATATCTGTCCTGCTGCCTTCAGATGACTGCAGGGATTCAATAAACTGAAGGAGTTTTTACACACTTGACAACAGATACTGTAAGACTGATTTATTCATTTATTGATAAAGGCAGACTGCTTAGAGAACATTCCTGCTTTAAATATATTAAACCTTGAGTTAAATGAAAGTATTTAATTTGAATAGTTTAATTACATTTTAAGCATTATTCCATTATTGCTGCATATTTACTTCAAGTTTTTAGTTTGCTGTTATTGATAGAATCACTAAACAGATATGGTTCTGTGGACATTACTCTCACCCAACTTCCTCCAAAATACCAAAAACTAGCTTTGTGTCATTTGAATGAGCCTCCCACTACTTTGCACTTCTAATCCCACATATGCACCATACACCAAAATACTACGCAGACAGCAAAGAGTGTGGGATCACTGCTTGCTCTGGCTATTGTGCCGCCACAAATGTATGGCTCATTGTTGACACCAAGGAGGATCTGAAGGAGAGCAGTGTATATTTAGAATAACTAAATCACACCCTGAATGTATTCCTGAACTAAACAGAAATGCATATGACCTTGTGAAAGAACGGCAAAGCTGCTACCTCTAAATGAAAATCACCTGAAAATGCTGGATTATCCCATGTCTAAGTTGCGCTGCATCACTAGAGGGCCAAGCACTATAGTTGACAATCTGTTATCAATCAATCAATTATGCTGACATGGTTGACAATAGTGGTGACATGTTTGGAAAGGGATCATTCTGATTCCATGTGCAGAAATGAGTACACTCGTGAATTGAGGCCTGCACTGCCCAGGCAGGGATAACAGGGGAGTGATGAAGCAGACCCTGGTGTATTTCAGTTTGTATGTATGTGTGTAAATGTGTGCTTGTGTGTGTGAATGATTGAGTGACAGGAACTGATTAAGGTATGCAGTAGCAGCTCCATGTTAGTAATCTGTCCCGCCACACCTCAGTGGATGAACTGTATGCCCCTGGATCTGGCTGTTAATGCTGCAGGGTCCATAACGCATTATGAGGAGAAATTCGTCTCATTGTTTCTGTTCCCGTTTTCCCGTTTGAGCTGCACGTTTGCCATTGTTAACTGACAAACGTGTCAATGACTAATCTGCCTGGGTGTTCGACCACCACACCTTGTATTGGCTTTGGCGTTTCCTTATCTCGCTTCTGTTTCCAGCCTGTCACTGATAAGAGAGAAGGAAGGGAGGGAGGTGTATGTGTGGATGAGCTAGGGAAATAAGAAAAATGGAAAGAAAAAGAGAATGGTGGTAAAAAGAAAATTATATACTGAGTGTTAGAGAGAAATAGAGAGAGACAGAAATAGAGAAGGAAATAGGGCATGATTAAAGAGAGAGGTCTCTGTGGTGACTCTCTCCCCCCCTTTTCTCTGTTTTGTGTAACAAGTCCTCCAAATTAAATGAAATGATTAAAGGAGTGTTTTCTAATCTGATGCCCCTATCAGCAGTAATCGGCAGGACAACATAATTTGTCTGTGCTTTCCAAAACAGTTACAAATAACTGTTTGAAAATAATGATGTTTTATGATGTGACAATGCTGTGGTCAAGGTCCTGTTTGGTTTAGGCACAAAAACCACTTGGTTAGGGTTAGGGAACGATGATAGTTGGGGTTAAAATGATCACTTGAAACGTGTGGGTTTAAGTTACTACTTCCTTAAAGATAGGCAACCTTTGTCGTCATGGCTATAGTAAACACCACGACAATCATAGTTTGTTTTTTTTTAAAAGTGTCCCGATTTGCGGTTGGAAATGTGACACTCGTGGTTGGAAACAGGAAGTGAATAGGACAGGAAGTCTCCTGCAGCAAAGTCCACAATTTGTCAACTTATATAGACGGCATCTGAACTGAGACACTTCTCCAGGTCATAATCACTACGGCCGCTAGATAGCATGTGTCACTCAAATGTAACTATAGGTTGTTTTTGGTGACTGACATTATGACCAATTGTGTCGTTTTTCTTGGGAGGACAATCTTGTTTTGTGCTAGGTACGTAGTTTTGTGTTGTCATTGCCTTATTTCATGGGATCAGATAAACAGCATCTGAGTTTTTGTCGTCATCTTCTTGGGCCACAAGCTTGTATAAAGAGAAAATACAATACATTGGAGCATCCTCCCATCCTGCAGCATTTTTAGGATAGTCACTTTGTTTTGATTTGTGTGTTTGTGTGTAAATAAAGTGCAGGCACACACACTCACACAAGGCACTAGACTATATTTCTCAGCCTAAGGAGGAAGGTTCAGTAATTTGTGTTCAGATGGATGAGCAATAGAAGAGGCGAATAGCGTGGTGCCAGCCGTGACTCCAACTTCAATCTGGGTCTGACCTGACCCAGCAGTATTGCTAAATCTGACTTGTTACATGACGGGTGCTCTGGCTCACCTCGCCTTGCTGAGACAACCTCTGGCCGCAATCTGGGTGTCTTTGTCAGCTCAGAGCAGCCCGGCCCCTGGAATTGCTGAGGTGGTGGATTTTCCTCTCCTCCCTCACTCAATCTCTACCCCCTCCCTTCTTCCTTACCAACATCCACAGATCAGCATTTTTTTCTTTGCTGTCACCCATTCACACTTCCATGGACCAGAAACTTTCTCTACACCAGGGGACTGTAGTCTAGTGCAGGAAACCCCTTAGATCATTTCCTTACCGGCAATTAGCAGCACACAGACACCTCACTGTATCCCACTCAATGACCTGACACAGATAAACGTAAAGCGGAAAAAAAAAAGAAATGAAAGAAAAGTATGACGAAAAAGAGGAGGGGAATGATGAGAAAGAGAGAGAATAAAACATACACACACAAGGGCTTGATTAAGTGGTCTTTTAAATGCGCGAGTGGATAGCAATTCAGCAGCTCTTTAGTCTCGGGAGGACCTGTCTCAATTACCCTAATGAGGCAGAGTGACTCTGGCTTCCTATGAAGGCTACGGGAGGCAGGGAGCCCTGCAAGGCCATACAGGAGAGGCAGGGAGAGCAAGGGTCTTAATGTGTGTGTATGTGTGTATGTGTGTGTGTGTGTCTGTATGACACACTGGGTGAGGATGCCCTGTGAAGTTTAATGGAGCGTGCCGGGTTCCCAATGAGCCAGTGTTAGCTGGCGGTCTGACACACAGTGACCTCCCACTGTGCACATCACTTTCTTATCTGGGCTGTCATGGAATGGCAGTTAACCCCAGTCTGTCCTAAACCTTGGCCTTCACTAAACCAATACATAGTCTCAATAAAGGCCTAGCATGTAGAATGTATGAGTCACAATATGTAGGCCTACCTCTATTCTTATCCTGGCCAGAAAAAGACAGCAAACGACCCCAGAAAGGATTCAATCTTTTTGAGTTTGTGACTAGGAAAGCCCCAGTGTTGTTTTAGTATAAGCTACATGTCAAAAGTGGTACAAGTTAGTCTGTTGGAAATGTCATAATTTTTCTGGTACAATACAGTTGGCTTGCTGCTTTCTGACACAAGGTAATAGAACCAGCCTCCGTGCTATATATTACCCTTTCCCTCGACAAACGCACAAACATGCCACAAACTACACTATTGTGGAAACTATCAGCACAGCGTCATCATCACCATTACCTTCATGTATCCAGCATTCCCCTTCACTTGACATTTCATTAGCAATTCAACATGTGCCTACTCAGAACCCTGTGGCCTACCAGGAATACATGTCAGTGGTAGAGTACTAGGTTTTACTATTACTGTTTGTTGTTCATACAACCGTTCTCCATATTTACCACCTCACATTAGGCTGACATATAACCACATAAACACAACATTCTGGTCATTCTGTATTATACTGTTACTGATAAATGTATTTTAAATTAAATACTTGATTTCTACATGACTGATTTCTTTGGCGTGCTGTCTACAACCAGCCATTGTTTTTGTCCCACTAAGCAGAAAGGCCAAAGGAGGGCAATGTTGGTCAGTCCAGACGAGAAAGTAATGCCAGCACAATTACATAACCATGCTCCTTTCTCAATGTTTGTCTGTCTGTGGGTCTGTTTGTCCTCCTGTGAGTCTGTTTTTCAAACATGCAAGATGTCTTGGCAACTACCAACCAGATTCCCTTGCAATTTGGTTTCAGGGGAATCTGTTTCTGGCGTCCCGCTGAACTTCTGTCTAACATCACTATTATTCCCTAAATCCCCTCAGGCCAGACTTTGATCCATGACAAAATATCACAAAGACAAATGGTCACAATTTCCATGAAATATGTTTTGGATATTCAGATCCCTAGAGGATGAATCTTATAAATTGATTATTTTAATACTTTTCCTCTGTTGCCACTCATTCTAAAATCCCCACTTGCACACAACACACCTAATGTAATACATTGACAGGCCAGTTGCACCATAATTACACCCACATTTCATTTTGCACCATACATTTTTACAAAATATAATAGTCTAATTGCCATGACCTTTGAATTTTGTGGTTCTATG
Organism: Thunnus thynnus; assembly: GCF_963924715.1. Classification (NCBI taxonomy): domain Eukaryota; kingdom Metazoa; phylum Chordata; class Actinopteri; order Scombriformes; family Scombridae; genus Thunnus; species Thunnus thynnus. The sequence continues at coordinate 13,844,405 of NC_089532.1, forward strand.
ATCTTTTCTGTATCCCTTCTTCAGGTCAAACCTTACCCATTACTTACATATTGCGTTGGGCAATGAACAGCATCAACAACTTTTAGGCTTGTTTTGTCGCAGCCTTTGTTTTTATCCCTGTATTTTGTGCTACTGGACAAGGTGTTATTTGTGGGGCCAAAGCCCTCACTGATAGCCATGTCACCTTTCACATTCAATTGCTACGAAACAACTGAAATCATTTGTCATTCTTTCTGGGCCACTGAGTGAAATATGACTCACAGGCCTCAGAAATGTTGAAATTGAAAAAGCACATTGGTACACAGTGCCTTCATCTGAAATCTCCTTCCTCTCCTCTTTCTTTCCCCTACACTTTCAGTCATACAGGAGAAATGGCTTCCATTTAGACACTCCTAACGGTCTCTCTTAATGGCTCTTTGTGATAGAAGTTATTTATGGCAGGATTCATTTTAATCTGTCAGTCTGGGGGGAAAAAGTCTGACCAGGAAATGGCTATTCCAAATGGCTGTACGCTGTTGCTTATTACCAGAATGCTCGTCCTCTTATAAAGGATATAAAGAAAAGTTGTACGCCAAGGCCAGGGATGATTTAGCTCATTGCCATTAAGTTGGGATTTGAATTGCAATACAGCTGGCAGAGCTTGGCTTTAGGTGTGAAAATGTCAATAGCCAAGAGTGCTGCGTCTCCCTTGTCAGCCCTGATGGAAGACCAACGACTAGCCAGGCTGCCATTTGTCTTCCTGAGTGAGTTTTCTAATAACCGTAATGGCTGTGGCAATAAATTACCTCCAGCCTGTCACAGAGAACATAGTGCAGCATTTAAATCTAACAAAGAGCCCCCACTCCCCCTCCCTCTTTTATCCACAATTTTATTTTTTAAAACTAAGTAACTCCCTTATTCCCCTAAGGAGCTCTTCAAGCTAATAGTGAATAGCCAAACCCCATTGCATAGCTCAAGTATATCACATCCTAACTGTACAGAAAATCCTTGTCTCTCCTCTTTTCGAGAATAGAATATTTAGCGCCTCCATGGTGCTAAATTACCAGTTAACTGTTTGAATTATACAGCAATGTCCTAACTGCATTGGTCACCTGTCTGACAGACTCCCACTTTAGTGAAATAACAAATTAAGGCTGATGGCTGATTGGAATGAGATGTCATCTTACCCTTGACCCCATCATCATGTGCCCTTACGAGCTAGTGTTTTTCCATCCCCCTCCCACGGAGTTGACTGCAGTCCCTCTGCGAGATGAGCGTGCCCGGTAATTGGAGCAGCGGGAGGCTATTTGTTCCCGTCCGTTCCTTCAGTAGCAGCAGTTTGCCGGTGGGCAGCCCATGGAGCGATGCCATCCTGCCATTTGTCAGACAGGGTGCAATTTCCCGGTCATCTGTTTCCATCCATAACTGAAGGTGAGGGAAAAAAATGGTGAATGATGGAGACTTTAATATGGCTCCTCATACTGTAGGAGCTTACTCCTCGTAGTGACAAGGCATACTCATACACTCTCACCCCTGTGGAAAATACCACAGCACAGTGCTCATAGTCTTCAAATGCTCACTATTTACAAGTGACGCATTTCTCAGTCATGTGGGGCTCTGCTGATTTTTTTTTGGTAGCAGACCTGTGGCGTATAGATGGATGGGGGATACCGTGCCTCTAGGAGGGTGTGTCATGTTGAAATGAAAGCTGCCTTGCATGAAAGATTTGCCCCTTAGCAACAGGCTAGAGATTCCAGTCATTTTTGCCTCATGCCTTAACGTCGTGTTACAATAGCTCCCTCAGGCAACATTTATGTTTAAGCTCCTATGTCCACATCTTCCTGTGAAGGGGGGGGGGACGCGGAAAGATGTCACCCAAGTTAGACAAAAAGAATTAACTTTGAAATCACTTTGCTTTGGTGTTGTGTAAATTACAACACCCTATGTATTCAGAGCAGTTTTTAACAGTGGTTTAAAACAAAGTAATCTGCCTCACTAGCAATCAAGGCTCTTCTTAGCGAGGCACCATAAAACAAAGAAACCCTGCAGTGTGCAGCTGTGCAGCATGATAAGCATGCAAACTCTGCTTCCCAAACTTGGCCAATCACACACTCCATCTATCCATTTACCAAAACCAATTATTTTTTCAATCCAAAGGTGCACCTGATACCTCCCCCATCAGACTGATACAGCAGGGACAGAGGACTTCTAAAGAAGAGCAGTGGGGGTTTCGGGCAGTGCTCCTCTGAATGTGGGGGAAGAAGAGTTGTGTTATTTGTAATCACAAATTGATGTTCTTTGTAGCCATGGGTTTGTGCGATCTGTGGGTTGGGAGAGGCGGGCGTCATGTGAGGCGAGGCAGCTGCTCTGTCTTTCTTCCCTCACCGCAGTAAAGGGTTTCCTTTCAAAGGAGCCAAATGTATCTCCTTTCAGTTAGTCAAAATGGAGTCACCATAGTTCATTTAAATCCTCAGATAAGATTGGACAGGTGTTAGGATGTCAGCTGAGCTTTCACATAACTATCTTTTATTCGTCTTTTGTCTGGAATGAGGAACCATAAAAATAAATGTTTTTGTGTGTTTTTCTTTGTCATTTTTGAGATTTACCTTCTTCCATGGCTCAATTGAGGAACTATCCCTCTTTTTATAGAAAGAATGGTAGTTCCTGTTTCTCTTGAGGCTTTTTCCTGCTCTAAAAGGGAACTAGATTTGTAGGATTTGAGCAATCTGCCTCAGTAAAAACAATTGCAGATAAAGAAAAAACTCTAATTTAGATGTTTATCAATTTTAATTACCTCCATCAAGAGAATTTGATAGTTGATTTTTCCCTTTGTTTTGTTTTCCTGTTTTGTCTGCATAAAACTTTGTGGAAAGGTTGATGAAAGGGCAAGGAAGATTTTTTTTTTTTTACACTGATTGGCCACTGTGTGCCTATCAACAGTGCTGAGTTGATGCAACCCTAATGTACACTGACCAAACATCATGTTCATCTGGTTTTTGGTGTTGAAATATTTGACTGAGATGTTTAAGTGCCTATAATTTGACTTCACAAACTTGCGCTGTAGCTACAAGCCATGGGCAGACAGTGTGTCGTTGGCAATAGTACTGAAGAGTAAGTAGCACACTAGCCTCCTTTTCAGGTACATTTACATGCTGTTTAATGTGTTACAGCTGAGCGGTTAATCGGCTACAGTATCCAGCCTGCAAACTGATGTTAGCAGTGCACTTTCCCCCCTCTTGAATATTTGTTTGGTCGTTCATTCAGCAATGTGGGTTGTTGCTCAGAGTCTGTAGCTCTGTGTTGTGTAGCTGACATCTATCTGGCTCTTTGTAACCATCTGCTCTGCCTATGATGGAACACTATCGTTATTGCTTGATTGTTTGTATTGAAATAGTTTCCATCGATGAAGACAGACAACTAATGGTATTCCATCAAATTAATTAAATTAAATCAATGTCTCCTTTTTTTCCTCAAAGGAGAACACAGGACAAGTTATTTACAGAGAAGATAAGTATGCTGTAGCAGACAAAAAATCACAGCTGTTTAATTTCAACTAGACTTTAAAAGCTGTATTGCTGTCAGACCAGGCAAGTAGGGTAGAAGTGAACTTCATATTAGAGTACGCTGCCAGAGAGGGTGAGAGAGTGTGCCTGTGGAAGGGCCAGAGTCTGAAAGGACAGTATGGGCAGAAATATGTGTCACTAGAAACTGAATTTGAATCATTTATATTTGAATTTGAATTGCTCAACTTGAATAACTGCATTAAAAACTGTATTTGAATCATATAATTTGATTAATTGAATTTATTAGTTTGGAACTGAATTCCAATAAACTTTGAACCGAATGTAATATTATGAATTTGAATTCATTTGATCTTCACAGAAAATTCAACTCTCTATATACTTCAATGAATGGAAGTGAGTGAATGGATCGAGTTCATTTTTGAAATTGTGAGGAAATTCCCTTCACTTCTCTGGACATGATACTCTGAGGTGAATTCATCAGTTTTCAGCATGTTGAATTATGACCAAAGCCTTGATTCACAGGTTTGTATAAACATATATATGAATCAGTGAGGATCAAATACAGTTTTAGAGCAACTTAATTCAATTTCATAACATTACATTCAGTTTCAAGTTTATTGGAATTCAGTTCCAAACTAATACATTTTCAAATTATGCTGTTCAGATTCAGTTTTTTAATGCAGTTATTCAAGTTGAGCAATTCAAATTCAAATATAAATGATTCAAATTCAGTTGCTTCTGCCCATAGGATAGGCAGTCTGTGCTACTACTGAAGCTATAACGATGCACTGTGTGCGACCCCCAGACGAGATTGATCAATAAGTCACTGCAATGAAGTGGCACATCGATTACACCAATGACAGGGCATTTACAGGTTTAATCTGTATAATGAGTGTAACCTTTTTTCTTTCAGCCACCTGCTTTCTGCCTGGCATGGACCTGTCCAAGGCCAGCAGGGACCAGAGAGGGGGGGTGGGAGCAAGATAAGATGAATGTCGGCTTGCATGTGTGTTGTTGGCCAAGAGTGAGGCTAGGAGGCGAGAGGACATGAGATAATGCAGAAAACACAGGTAGAGGAAATGTGAAAAGACAGGAAGTGGGGAGAAGAGAACAGACCGGTGTATGTGACACCTGGGACTGCGTTTGTGTCACAGCTGTAGGTAAGATAGTGGTGCAAGGGGAGGATCATCATCACCACGCATTCGTATGCAGTGAAGAGAGGCCACCAATGATTAATGTGTGTCATGGGTAACTCGAGGCTCTGCAGTCTCTTTAGCATTTGCAGTGTGCCCTCCTCCCCATGCCTTCATGATCCTTCCAGAGCCTGAACAGCTTCTTCTGCTCTTTCCTTATGTCCTTATGTTGCAGTAGAAACAGCTTCCTATATCTTCCATTCTCCTCATGTGCCTTCTTGGCTCCACAGTGATAGATGTTACTCAGATTAAGTAGTTTGCAGCAGATTCTTCATGCCATAAAGTAACTGAAATGCTGTCCTTTCAGTTCTTTCCTGTTGCTTGCACTTATCCGTGCTATATCTCGCCCATCATCATTTTTTCTCCTCCTTTCTGCGTCTTTGCAGCATGACACAAATACCAATTAATATAAATGACATGAATGCCAATTAACCAAACTCTCTGGGTCTGAATGCGCTTTTTGGGAAAGGCTTGTTCATTTGCTGGAATGTATCCGCATTACGCTGTCTTTACACAGCTGACTCAGCTGAAAATTAAACACCCCTCTTGTAACTAGTATGGGGAACATACTAGGGGGGGGGACAACTTGAAGGGGAATCTGCAAGAAAATCTTATTCTTGTGCATCAGTTAACTTGCGGATGTTTTTGTTCTGTGATATAGTATTTAGTGATTCTTTTTTCACAGATTCTAGATATGATCATTAGTATTTTTTGCTTTGCTTTGAAAACTTACTGAATTGAAGTCAAATTATTGTCAAGCTAGCTTTCATTCGTGGCTCTCCCACTGTGCTTTTGTAGGCAAACTTTATATGCACAAGTGAAGAAAACCTTATTGTTGTTAGATGTATTTGTTACAGTATTTTCACTGGCAAATTTAGCCTTTTTATGCTTTTCTTCATTGTTATATATTGTGGTTCAGAGCCAGGTCATTTAACTTATTTATTTGACTTAATTCCTTTGTGTTTTTTTTCTTGAGTGGGCTATGACTGACAATGTGTGGTTCCTAGTGTAACTGAGAATGTTAGAAATTGTTTAAACATTTATTTGTGTGTAGACAAAATAAAAAAATAAATGTGAGAAGCAGAAAACTGGAACAATTGGCTCTTGTCTCGCCAAAGCTCTCACAGTTTCCAAAGTATTAAATAACACAATATAGTGAATCAAACGTGTTTTAAAATGCACACATTGTTAGTAGTGACCGACCAGCTCCAGTGTTCCTTTGATTCACATGTGTGCCTCCTTGGTACAAGCATGTAAATCAAACCTGTCAAATGTAACAAAATGAACACCAAATGGAAGAATATATTTTTTAAAAAAAACTGTAAAAAATGAAATGTTAAGTGATTAGGCCTTGAACAAAACTGTCTGCTGAAGAAGTCGCAGCATGGTAAATGTTCTTCCTCGTGGATGGCAACAAAAAATGTCTCAGGGGCACAAAGTGCTTTGAGCATGTTGTCAAGGGAATATTACTGCAGTGTTATGATGTGTTTTCATTCTGTCAGCCTCATCCCCAAGGGCAGAAGCCCCACTCAGAGCTGTGCTGCCTGCTGGTTTACTTCGCCAGAAATACTTCGACATATACGGCGCACAGATGTGCAGATACAAGCAAGCTCAGACACAGATGCGCAGATACACATAGATACCCAGACAGACAAAGGCCATCCCATGTCCTTTCTGTGTAGAGTTTGCATGTTCTCTCCATGTTTGCGTGGGTTTCTGCCGGGTGCGCCGGTTTCCTCTAACCATCAAAGACATGTATGTTAGGGTTAATACTCCCGTCAGCGCCCCTGACCAAGACACTGGCAAAAGACCTGGAGTTGGTCCCTGAGCGCTAGACTGCGGCTGCCCACCGCTCTTAGTGTGTGTGTATCGGATGGCTCAAATGCAGAGGATCAATTTCCCCACAGGGATCAATAAAGTACTTCTTCTTCTACTACTTCTTCTTCTTCATACACACGCACTGTCACCTTCAGAAAGTTGACTGCTTGCAGCCCGAGCCAAGTTAAATGCTGCTTTGCCAGTCCATCTCTGCGTCCCCTCCCTTCTCTGTTCTTCTCTCCTCCCATCTCCTCATCTCTTTGACTCCCAAGGACAAGGAGACCCACCGTACAATGGGACACCATTTATCACCGTAGGAACAATTACTGGAGACATTTCATTGTCAGAAAATTTCAAGCCAATTCTTTCTCCCATCTCTCTCTCTTTATCTTCCCCCTCCCCGCTCCCCCTCTCTCTGTCTTTCTTTCTTGCCCTCCTGCCATCCCCTCCTTTTTTCTCCTTTCCTCTGCTCTGCCTCTTTGCATGGCTCCCAGTGAGCTCTATTGCAGGTCAGACTCCCATTAGCCCAAACCCATCACTATAGATTACAGCACAGAGGCGGTGGAGCACTGTATTATATATCATCTAAAGGCCCTGACAGACTTTTCTCCCTCTGTTTCTAACAATGGGATCCTCTATTTCCCAAGGAAAGGCATGGAAAATTGCCTCTGATACTGTATCTCCAGCCCTGTGCTTTAATGAAGCCTTTCAACATGGCGCGGTGTGAAGCGAAGGAAGAGAGTCAGTTGTCCAATCTCTCTGTTTGATCACACATGCCAGCCGAGCCTCAGTAAAGCACAGCCGAGCAGAGCAGAGCAGGGAGGGATTTGAATGTCAAATGTGAATGAGATATGTAATGTGTTGCTTTTGCCTGGGCTTTTTTCCTTGCAATTTTGACTTGCTTTTTCAAATGCATGACTCTGTGTCAGCACTACAACAGCCCTTTGAAAGTGGGGTAAAGTAAATGTTATATGCTCATGAGTCACTTGACACTAAAAGCCTCCACCGTAAAAGAGGTTGAATGAACCATACAGCTATTGTGTGTCACCAACTGAAAAGGTCAGTATGATTCTTTGCTCCTGCCACCCTAAACCAGAAAGTCAGAAAAGTCTGCATTCAGCTCTGGACCGATCTACTCCCTGACTGACCTATGCTTTGCCTTGCTATTTTAACCTTTTTACAAATATGTTATAATCAAACTTGGACTGTTTGCCCTGAAACACCCACTGCTGGGTTTAGGTGGCTCTCTTCCTCCCTTTATTTTTCATTTGCATGTTGTATTTGTTTCTGAATATTTGGTTTTGACGTGGCAGTGAAATGCGTGCTGCGATAAGCAGATTCAACCAAGTGTGAAGCAGCACCCCTAGCTGCCTCCATGGCGTCCTTGACATCCATCAGTGCAGAATGGGAATTGGCTCTTTGTGTGCTGTGATTTATCTGCAAGTGCCGATATGATCACTATTTAGATCGTTTTTAATGACTTATGACATTTGAAAAGTACTTGGGTCTGTGCTGTGCCATGGAGGGTAAATTAGCTCTCCCCCGTACCGTGCTGTGTTCCCCCTGTGGTGATAGCAGCAGGTCTGAACGAGTTATGGAGTCATACATTGAACGTACAGTATGTGTGTGCATTTGTGTCACTGAGCAAGCTGGTAGGGAGGCCTCTAGGCAGTGCCTGAGGGCTACTCGGTGGGTTTTACATGTCCTTGACAATCTCCAAGTGTCTTTCAGTACTGGGCCACAGCTACAGGTTAATCCACAAGTTAAAGTCACACACTAATGCATACATGGACACACAGGTGCACTGGTGCAACTCATAGCTGGAGGTTTGTGTAAACATGCACACTGTCTGGCCTCACTGGGCAGCTTTTGTGTTGAGTTATTTTTATGCCACAGCCATAAAATAATGAGAAATAATGTTGTTTCTGTTTAGGGCCACAGGCAATTTAAGTTTAACTTAAATTTTTATATATTCATCCCTGTAGTGCTGCTATTTTCTTCTTTCATTGACACTTTGATTTAGTCTCAAGTCTCAGTGAAGGTGCTATATTGCTGTCGCTGTTAAGGATGTCAATGGTTAACTGTTAATCGGTTAACCGCCAAGAATATTTTTGACTGGTTACGCATGTTGGTCTATAGGTTAAATTGCATATTAGGCTTGGGTATTGAACTTGTTAATTCAAGTTATTCACGTTAGATCAAATGGTGCCAAATTTCGGTACCTAATGGGACTGAGAGTGAGGGCAGCCCTGAAATAAGTTTTGAAAAAACACACATTTACCGACCGAAACGTCTCACACAGAGGCTCCAACACTGACATAAGCACCAACCCACAGATACAAAGAGACATGAAGGATCCATTTACCAACCTGCATGGCGGCTAGTAGCTAGTTAGCATGGCTAGCATCTTTAATATAGCTGTGCTGTGCTGTGTGTAGCCTATAGACTCTATAAAAATAAGGTGTAGCTGCAGTGTCTCCAGTTTAACAGCACCGTGCTGGGCGGGTAACAGTTGTGTGTGTTTGTACGGTGTTTGTATGCTCTGAAAGACATCATGGTGCGGATATAAAGTCACACAGCTGATGGACTGTTAGTTTAGCATGCTAATCCTATAGTCTATCTGTAATAACAACGCAGGTGTTACTTTGTTATTAGGCCGTCACCCAGTTGGTGTGCCAAATGATTGAGACCGATATGCTGCCAATCAGGGTAGAGTGCGAGGGATTGAAAGAGCTGGTTTGGTACCTCAAGCCTGAGTACGTTATACCATCGAGAGCTACTGTGACTAAACGCATTGAAAACACTGCAAGTGAAGAAGGATGAGCTAAAAGTCAAGCTGACCAGGGCAGACAAGCTAGATCTGACCACTGCTGGACAGCGCTCACAAATGAAAGCAAATAAATGACATCCTTAGTCGCTGTTATTGCTTATTACTTGAATTAGTATTTTGAGCAAGGTGCTGATTGGAATATCATTGGCATTCTGTTCTTTTAATGCAAAATACCATGTCCAACAAAAGGTATAATTAAAACTTGATTCATATAATTATCAGTAATTCACGTGTCACACTCTTTCTCTGTTTGTATTTTACTTGTACTTTGCAATAATTTCTTTAATAGCCTGTTCGTCCCTGTTTGGGTTGGAGATTTTAGTCCAAAAAGATATGTAGTAGAGTGCTCAATGGGTAAATTTTGAGACACATTATAAACAAAGAGGGTCACAGAGGGTCAGACTCAGCTATTATCTCTTCATTTGAATCCTGATGAAGCCATATAACTAAGAAAGACTTCTTATCAAAACTCCAAAACTCCTGCTCCTCTACGCGTGAGATTTTTCTAAGTTTGCTCTTTTGCACAAGTTTGTAGGTTTCAGAATTTAGACTGGCCTAGTGTAGAGCAAGAACAATCAGTAGATTTATTGAGTATCAAAATTGATCGACTGAAAATTAGTTGGCAACAATGTTGTTAATCCATTAATTTAATAAAAGAAGTACTTTTCAATTTGCTGACATGTTATCAAACAAAACAGTATGTAGATTAATTAATAATGAAAATAATCATTATATGCGGCCCTAGCCCAAAAGTGAGTGAACTGCCTGAAGCCATCTTTTTGTGGTGGTCCATTCCTCCTCTGAGACAGGAGGAGTTGTTGGCACTGTATATGTGAAGGATGTGTGGGAGAAGGGGAGAGCAGAGCAAGAAGATGCTGAGTAAGCCAGAGGGGGGAAGAGAAGAGGGACAAGGGAATAAGAGGAAGAGGAGGGACATAAATGGTAAGGTGGGGTGGAGACAGAATGAAATATGCGAAACGGTTGACAGCTAGTGAAAGGAATACTCTGCGTCTGCAGCCCTTGACTGTCTGTTAGTTTTTGGAGAGGGCCACTTAGCTCTAGGAGCCACAGCTGGTTCCAGCAGCAGCCAGACACCCTAGGGAACTCTCAGACATTCCTACGGGTCTGTCTGTAATAACTCTGCGCTGACATGGGTTAAAAAGGGCCACAGAGATAGAGGGAGGTATAGATCCGGCGTGCCTATACAAGTGAGGGGAGATGGAACTGTAGAACTGACCGTCTGTCTGGTGTCTACACTTAATACTGAGAAGAAAAAGAAAATAAAATTGAGTACAGGCTGTTACATTCAACACTGCCTGTTCTACTTTAAGCATACAGCCCAGAGTATTTTAACTCAAGTGGAAATTTCCAGTACAATTCCATGAAACAACCTTAACCTTTAGGCAGATTTAATATCGAAGTTGCCAGACAGTGGAGACTTTGGGTTTTGTTGCAGCACTGTCTTCCTTGTAGCTCTTTTAATTTCCATCTCAGAAAGTGAATCCAAGAATAGACGCAAACCACAGACAACCCATACTGAGTTTAATATCACTGAGAGGGCTAGAACAATGATTTAGAACTACTAAATAGATGCTCCACATAATCAACTTTGCATATTTGATGCAAGGCGCTCTCCAGAGTGGGTTGGCTTTCAAATGTAAATTTTGCCTGCAAACTTAAACCATTTAGTGCATTTTACTTGAAGCGTATCTTTGACAACAATAAATCACACAGTTGCTGCATCCATTAGCAAATTGGCTCTGCAGTAGATGGAAGAATAAAAGGAGAGAGAGAGAGAGAGAGAGAGAGACAGAGTTAGAGTGTGCGGCAGCGGTCTTTTATAATCAACAGTAGCAGTTTTCAGAGCTATAGTAGCCAGACACTGCGGCACACGGACACCCATAAACCTCTGGACACATACATCACAACAATAGGCCCATTGATTGGCTGGCCAGAACAGTGGGTGGGAGGCACTGGCTCTAAGTGATGCATGCCACAATCAGCTTTGAAGAGCCTCTGTTCTGTCTGTGGCCCCGTCGCACTCATAGCCCTGTCTGTGTGTCCGTGAGATGCCGGCAATGGATCTTTCAATGGACGTCCTTCATGCCTCACAGTTTGCAGCCAGCACGCTCTCCCTGTGTCACTGTGCTCTCCATTTCATCCCCATTCTGTCAGTCTCTCTCTCTCTCTGTCTCTCTCACACACACACACACATTTGTGTTTCCATCACTTCAGAGGACATTACATTGACTTACATTCAATTCCTGGAGACTTATCCATAACCATCACATGCCTAACCCTAACCCTTACCCTAACCTTAACATAACCCTGAGCTAACCTTAACTTTAAACCAAGTCTTCACCCTTAGATTAATGATTTATGTTAAGGGCTCTTGCTTTTTGTCCCCATAAGGGAGGCGAGTGCCCACAGCATGACTGTGTAAACAGATTTATGTCCCCACAACATGAGGAATACCTGGACCATACACACGCACACACACACATACTTTTCAAGACACTGGCCTTGTCTTTTCTCTTTGGTTTCATTTCGAGAGTTTTTATTGTATTTGGATAAGTGCAGGCTACAGTATGTCCACCCTTTTCAGAAGCATGTATTAGACAGAATAGCCAATGCTTTCATGAGCACAAAGAGAGAGACAAGAGGAGGAGAAATGGGGCCAATTAGAGGCCTGGAGCTAGCACTGTCTTCTGACACTGCTGGTCTGGGCGAGAGCACTACATTGTGTGTGTGTGTGTGTGAGTGTGTGTGTGTGTGTGTCTGTGCCTGTGTCTGTGTCTGTGTCTGTGTCTGTGTCTGTGTCTGTGTCTGTGTCTGTGTCTGTGTCTGTGTCTGTGTGCGCACGTGTTGTGTGTTGTCGGCCGGTTCTGAACGGGAGGTGTGAGTGAAAAAGAAAGACCAGGAAATCCATTATTTCTGTTTTGGTGTCTAATATTAGCTGGCTGAAACATGAATTATGAAAATGACTGTAGGGGTTTTCTAGCCCAAAGGCTTCGCCTCAGAATCCTCCTTTCCTCCAGCGATCAGATATGATTCCAAAAGGTGTTTGTCTCCGTGTCTTTGTGCCAAAAGGGAGACTTGAGTTTTATTATTTTGTTCTGTGCTTCATGTCAAAATTGTCAAAGTCACTGAGTGGGTATTGTCTGCTCAGACCAGATGTGCATTAACCTCCTCCAAAAGCAGAAGCATTGCCGTGTCATTTCATCGCTGAGGACACTGTAGTAAAAATAAGAATGCCAAGGAAAAGAAAGAAAACAGTATAGAAAATCATACTGTGGGTGTTTTTTTTTACACTGTGGCATGCAGTCAAATCGGATTGCCCAACTCTACATTCTGTATGATCAAAGTTAGCAGATCAAACAACTCAACTTGCAGACAAGGGAGTTACCTCTCCTACCGCTTCAGGAAATGTGGCTCAAACCCTGCAATTACTTATCCGTGAAGGAAAATTCTTAGCTGCTCACTGGAGAGTTGTTAAAGGGGGTTGACCAACAATATTTGTCATCATTGTTTGAGTAGAGAATTTTGTGTGCTGTTACAGCTCTTTGTTTACTTGTTCCTGCATCCTCCCTGAATTCACCGACTACGTATCTTTACAGCCCTAACCACATCCCTGCTAATTAACAGGACAATAAACATGCTGGCTCCCATTAACTGTGGCGGCCGCTGCATATTTCCCCAGACAGTGTCTGACTAGTAGATAGAGGCTCTCTCTACTGCACAATATGTTAATCAGACTCCTTCATCACAAGCTCTCCATCTTCTCTCTCTGTCTTCAAAGTCAAGTAGGAGACCCTTTCCCCCCCCTGTCCCCAGACCCTGCCCTATCTCCATCTGCAGGTAGCTTAATCTATCTTCTCTGGAGAGCTCCGCCACATTACTTGGGTGCTCACCAACCAATTACTATCCATTTCAAGTGGAGGGCTCATCAGATTGGTGTCACTAAGGAAAAATGCCCACGTCCTCTTGACCTTTTTGATTGTCCTGCAAGTGCTAAGGCAAACAAGAGGAGTGGTGAGTGGGTCTATCGGGCTTAGGGTGAGTTACTCGTCATTATCAACCAAAGAAGTGAACTGTGTAGTCATCCTTAAAATCTGTGCTGAAAGTGCAAGGGAGTGTGGCACAGCTCTGAAAACACTTTGGGCTTTATGTGGCGTGGAACCTCTTTATTTCGGAGGGAAGCGCATGGCAGTAATCCGACCTGCAGATAATAAGACGCAATGTCATAAATCCTCTCAGAAAACTAAGGCAGTTAGGCTCATATTTGCTTATTCCGTCAAGGCACGCACTGTTTGCTGCTCAGAGGGGATTGTCTCCATTCTTCTTCTTTTTTTTTTCCGTTATAAGACTGAAACTCATAAAATAGTCAAAGTCTTTAAATATCAACTGGCCTCATATACACAGAGCAGACACCCACCCGGCTTTCAACGGAGCTCAAGTGTGAACTCTGTAAACAGAGACTGTCCCTTAGAGAGCGAGAGTCAGGAGCATTATCATAAGAAACTGTCAAATTTTGTCTGTGCATTGTTAAGTAGAGAGAAAAACAGAGCAGACCATGATTTAATTAAAGCTAGACTGAGGACACAGGAGGGATAAAAGAAAAAACAACAAAAAAAAAGAATAGAAGTTAATAAAGTGAATATATGTGTGTGTGTGTTGTTATTGTCGGGTCAGTTGCAGAATTAATTTTTTACATTTGGGCGGTTAGAACAGTGGTGGGCTATGTGGGTGCCCAGCTGCTGGTCTGAAACAGGCAGTAGTTAGGCATGCCAATCTGGTGGCCTCTTTCAGCCTGCCAGTTTGCCCAGATCTTCAGGGCTTCCCGCTAGCCCCTCCGCTTTGCCGCGCTCTGGCAGAAGAGCTAATTAAAACAGGGCTAAATTAACAACACGTTCACAGGCTAGCCTGCCTCGCCTGTTTGACTCCCTCCTCCCTGGCTTTTTCTCTCTGTATACCTCAGTGCACACACACACACACACATACACACACACATGTACACACACTCACACACGCAAACCACACTTCTCCTCCCTTTCCTCATCACCCTATATCTCGCTGAGGCTGCACTGCGGGAACATGTGTTTACCTTAAGGGGTTTTATGGCAATTACACTCCTGTGCTCTCTCTGCCTGTTTTGTTTTCCATTTATGTGTTTATTTAATTGGCATTCAGTGTGCTGTAATTCTATTAGTTCCTGAAAAGGTCAGGGTCATAGGGGATTGGCTTCTGGCAGACTAGCTTGTGAAACACGTAACACTCAAACCGCTCCATACATACGTAGAGATAATTAAAAAGGGCCATGGTAGAACTTACTTCACGACCTTTGAGGAAGACAATTAAAAAAAGCAAAACCCAGCAGTACTAACAGGAGTTTTAATCAATTTTGTAAAATGTAGTTGGAATATAAATATTAGTTCCCACTGTCTACGCAGCAAAGAAGATCTGAGTTAATTTTTATTCATGATTTCTCTGTGAAACGTTAACATAGCTGAATTAAAGATTATTAAACATCATTACATAACAGAGTGCGTGGGAACTTTCAGAGACAGTTTTCAATTAGTATATTTAGCTTTGAACAACCACTGGCTGTATTTGCAGCTACTTGTCCTTTTTAAAAAAAAAAAAAAAGTTTAAACCATATTATCCTGAGATAACAATGGATGTACTGGTAATTGTACAGTTATAACTGACATGCAGAGTCTGAGTCAGACCCTTAATGCCACCATGCAGATATTAGGTGTAAATCTCTCTTTATTATATGCAGTTCGGCACCTTTCTCCTGTCAGGTCATCGTCCAAATTACCCAGGAATTTTGAAGTATTTAAATTTTAAACTCCTATAAAGTGGCCTACATGGCCCCAGCTGCATTTGGCAGT
The DNA here is from genome assembly GCF_963924715.1 of Thunnus thynnus. Taxonomy (NCBI): domain Eukaryota; kingdom Metazoa; phylum Chordata; class Actinopteri; order Scombriformes; family Scombridae; genus Thunnus; species Thunnus thynnus. The sequence goes on from NC_089532.1 coordinate 13,859,643, forward strand.
TAATAATGAATGAAGACGAGCAGATCAGCATGTGTAATGGGAACTTGGCTTGGGACATGGCGTGAGCTGACTGGGTATATCAGATGATCTGTCGGCATGTCTGCTGACCCCGATGAAAAGTATGACAAAATTATGCGAGATGAGATGCAGACACTTGATGGAGGCCGGACATGACAAGTCTTCAGTGTGTTTGTGCAGTGTAGCTACAGTGGTGGATCATTGACATGCTAGCTTAAGATTAAATTTAGACTTCACAGCTTTGGATTCACATCACTAAGACTTAGATAATGATATCACTGACATAATCACTGTTTCCATTATTTCCATGGTTAAAGAGTATTCATATGACATATACACTATAGGATGACATAGCGCTGAGACACACAGAATATGTAGACTTACAGCATGGGGAGATAATTAAAAGTGACCATTTATGGACAAATGTGTATAATTTTCAGTGGATTTTTACATCTGAGAAAATGTCGATGCAGGATTTTTTTTATTATACCTCCTCACACCAATATTCAGAAGTTTTTATATATGACATAAATGTTTATTTTTCTGCAGCTCTGCCACCTTCCGCACATTCTTACCGACAGCCTTTATTTTTTTCCTTCTATCACCCACCTCTCTCTCTCTCTCTCTCTCTGCGGATGGTGCTGATTATGCTTAATTATGTTGATGAATGGTAGTGCTGAGGGTACTCCATCAGCATTTCATAATCTGTCTTCTCTCTCTGCTCTTTATCACAACTAGGCTGAGCGAGTGTGGAGAACGGTGCACGTGGCGATGCTACTCGATTACTTGTCTGACTTGAATTTAGGCCCCTTACAACTCGTGTCTCTCAGATGAGCTTTGAAAGAATCTTAAACACTAACAGTCTTGAAAACTGCTGGTGTTCGCAATTGTAGTCAAATGGAAACACATGATGTCTGTAGCTGTGCTCTTCAGTCTGATGTCCAAACACAGACTTGTAAACTTACTTAATTGTGAACTGACTTATTTAAGCACTTATTGACAGTGTTATCAGTTCCTCTTTAATTGGTTTGATGCTGTAGTCATTGGGGATTATTTTTAGAAATGGCACCACATCCTCCCTTGTTTCCACTCCAGTTTGTGCTGTAGTGCAGGCTTCACCATAAAACCTCCCTTTATTTAGAGAGGCTACTTTATTTTTGTTAATGGCACTTGTACTGAACATTTGGTCTCTTTTCTATTTTTGGCTGAATTTGGATAGTATTTAGCGTTTTTCCCAGTTTCCCAGTAATAGCATCTTTCTTGTTGTGGTGTAACTTACTGCTGCTAATTACTAACTGACCAATAATACAGGGAGAATATAGTAAACACCACACACACTTACATAAAAGCGTAGATTGACTACTCCTTATTAATGTGGTTAGTAAAGGATATATAGCAATAACTATTAATTCTGATCTGTTCTCAGTTTACAATAGTTTATCCTTTTGTAGTGTTTCTAACGAAACACTTCCAGAAGCCATGTGTTTTTAATGGAAACACATTGGCTGATTAAATTTCAGGTGAGCCATGCTGCTAATTTAGAGTGGACTGGGTCCTCCTCTGACATTGCTCTTGAATGTGCACTCTAACATTCAAGCAAGGATTATGCCCCATCCCCAGCCCACCTCTCACTTAATTGGCTTAGATAAATATCTAAAGAGCTAAAGCTGGGTTTAAGCCATGCAATTAGTAGAGTGCTGTTATTGAATTTACATGAATGCCACACATACTGATTGTATGTCACAAACAACCTTTAAATCATTGTCCACATATGACATACATTTTTACATACTGTAAAATGTTTATTTATAGAAAAGGGTGAGGAAGAAAGAGAGAGTCGGTGTGAGAAAATTGCCCGAAATTCAATATGCTGTGCAATTATCATGTGTAATAGCCTGTAAAATCCTAATATCTATTCAGCCACTTGGAAAGGCACAAGAAATGGCCTGACCACTTAGCCCACTTTCTCTGGCCCCTTCCTGGCCATGACAGACGGCCCTGTCTGGTGTGCAGGAAGAAATAATATAAGCCATATTTCATTCAAAGCCCTCTCCATGTATCCTCATTCTTCCTGGTTAACAGACTTTTCCCTCTTTCCTTATCCTTATGATTTCTCCAGAGCCATATTGGTGATTACCTCTGGTGAATCAGTGGAGGTAATAGGGGCTGCATCCTGGAGGCAAAATGCCCTGTGAAGAGGTTGTTCTCTTGTTTTCTCACTGCCATATACAGTATTACTAGAGTTTAGTATAAAGAACTGGTTATGAACTGGAACCGTCTACGTTTTTTTAAGAACTGGGGATTCATCATTTTTTTTCCACTTTTCACTTCTTCTTGTCAGTATCTGAAGTTTGGACCTGTTGAGATTCTTGTATTAACACACATATAGTGTAAATTATATAGCACTGAAGCTTTACTAAAGAAAATACAGACAATCACAAAAAATTATTTTATGTAATCAAGGAAGTCCTTCTAACTTGACAAAGCACTGCGCCGTGGTACTGTATGACTGAAGTGTTTAAATTAAGGTTGTCATGATACCAGAATTTTAAACTTTGATACAATACTAGTATAAAAAAACGATGCTTGACACATCTTTCAATGCCATGGCAAAAAGAAAAACAGTCCTAGGCACACAAAATAGGATCATTTTTTTCTTTTTTTAAATTAAATTTGCCATGTTTGCATGATGTGACCCACCAGTCACGTTATGGGTTTGTTGCTGGAGAGAATGCTATAACAGCCACAGGTTGAGGACCAGTTGATTTTCTTCCCTGTTGTTTCATCTGTGCAGCCTTGGGTGAAAATCTGATTGTAGATCTGTTTTTTTTTATAGCTTTGGTACTTTTGATATTATCCAATGTATAATTAATGGAGATCATATCATTTTGAACATTTGGTATCGAAAAAGTATCAAAACTTTTGACAACCTTAGTTTAAATACCCCCTCATGTAGTAATAATATCCCTGAATCAACCAATACTAGCACATCCAATTCAAGTAAAAACAAGTGTTAGACAGCAAAAGTAAACTTGTGCATTACACAAAATATTGTATTATTTTATTTAACTAATTATTTTACCAAAAGCATGGCTTAAATCTGCTGACAATAATATTGATGAAATGTTTTTTTCAGTTTCTTACACATATAATTTGCCAAAAATCTGAACCAGACATCATTAAGATCAAGAATTGGAATTATTTGATTTCACTTGATAAAATCCAAAACTAAAATCGTACTTTCTTTCCTTTCTCTCTCTCCTCTGTTTTTCTCACATGCCACTTTCTCTCCATTTCATCCTGAGGTAGAACAGCTTCTTTCTATCACTTGTCGAGGGAAAACATAAGAGGCAGTGTAATCGTGTGTGTGTGTCCTTGACCGTGCGCATACGGTATGTACGCGTCTTTTGCATTTGCTTGTTTGCATGCGTGCATTTGCAGCAGCAGACACCACTAAGGCCAGACGGTTTGCACCTAGAGTTTTTGCAATAAACCTGTCAGAAACATACCCATCTTCATCTTTTGGCTGTTCATTTTGTCATCTGACAACACCTGTCAAATCTCTCAGCAGGAATTCCTAAAAAACAGAATCTCCCAACATGACTTGTGAACATAAAGAGTGGTAGAGCATTACAAATTGATAGGACAACAGTTTATAGGCTTTTTTACTAAATGATAATAATAATTTAATTCCTTACATAGTGGCTGTGCAACCACCAGTCATCTGTGGTCAACCTGTCACCTTCACTGTATCATCTAACTAAGCTTCCTGTCAGTGTATGAGATGACGACTGGACTAGTGCTGTTTATCTGCCTCAAATCTCTCTTCCTGGGGCAAACCTTAGATTGCCTGCTACCAGAAATGAAGAAGGGACTATTTCCTCATTTGCTACCCTCTCCACTTAGAGCTCAGCTGCTACCTACAACACCACCACCACCACCACCACCATCATCTTCTTCCCAATGTCACATCTGAAAAGAGCAGGGAGCACTTGCCACCTCTGCTGGAAGATTTCTCCCATTCTGTCGCACCCTGATAAGCTCTGACTTACTCCCTCCTTGTGGGTCAGAGAGACTTGGAGACACACGGCTTGTATTGCCTTTTGTAATTACATCTGCTTCACTGCACTGTTTCTGCTCCCTTCACTCTCTCCTTTTTCCAAACGGGAAGTAGATTTGTGGGTGTACGTGTGTGTGTGTGTGTGTGTGTGTGTGTGTGTGTGTGTGTGTGGGTGAGTGTTCTGGCAAACAAACAAGCATGAACAAGCATAATCCCTGTACACCATCTTTGGGTACCAGCTATTTCTCTTACATCCAGGCAAACAACATTAAATGGAAGAAAGGCTTTTGTCCTCCTAAGTATATACATATATATATATATATATATATATATATATATATGTTCTATATGTATATTCTTTCCATCCATTGTAATGCCATCCAACACCTGCTGTAATGGATCCCCTACCGTGACTCCACACTTTTCAAGCTGCTGGATTCAGACTGTATTTATTCATTTTGCCATTATAATATGGGCACATAGGAATATTAAATTATCTCTACAAACCGCAGTTGTGTGTGTATGCCTGTAATTGTGTGTGTAAAATCTTTTTGATACATTTTAAGTGGCATCTATTCTGTTTACATTATTGAGGGGAGAAATTATTCATGAAACAATATAAGATCTTTCTTGTATTGCAAGGTCAAGTTATGTTACTCAGTTTTATCTTTCTGGGTTGGCGAGATTATTCGGGCAGGTTAGGAACACTGGCTCTTTGCTTACAGTACTGCAGCAATACTTTGTTATAACTATTCAGTTACACTCAATTGTAGTCCAAACACTGACCTGAGCCATTGATGTCAAGCTTTGTTTTTGTTACCAACAAGCATGATAGCCAGGGCTGACAGCACCAAAACTGTGTCTTAGTCCACATTTGGATGGGATCTGTTTTTCTAGCGAAAGTTGGGTGATTTCAATATCACACACATTTATCAGTAACCTCCTTCCCATCTGAGTGTTAATCACGGTTCGAAACATCTGTTTTTTACCACACTTGTTGGTCTTCCCATAACTTAAAAAGTAACTTTGCACCTGTTGCACCTGTAACCTTGTGGAGTTTTCCTGTAAACTAACAAAAGTTCTGTTTACATTCACTATTTCTTGCCAAAACGCATTTTATGAATGCTTGAGGTCTAATGGGCATGTTAAATGCATTTTCTTCCTCAGAAAACAGTTTTTCAAAGCCGATCTTTTGTCTTAAAGGTAAAAATATCCCGTTTGTGAATTTAACAGCAGAAAATTGATTACTTTTCTTGGACTAACATTACCATTAGGAAAAGTGAATCCCTAATGTCTCGTGGGAGAGCACTACCTTCTCGCAGGGAAGGTAGGGCAGGCTTATAATGTTAAAGATGCTGCACATCAGTAACCCAAATTTCTGTCTTTGTGGAAGTCAAGAGTGAAGCTCTTGCAGCGCATGTGAAAGGTGATCCGTAAGGCTGGATTATCATCCTAGCAAAGCAGGTTACTTTGTGTCAGTTGCTTTTTTATTACAGTGGAAACCCTTTATAGTGATCACTTCCATCCGGGTCAAATTGATTACTATCTGATTTTTTTTTCTTTTCACTTTTTTTCCTTTTACAAATTGACATTTGTATATTTATTACATGAATATAAAGTAATGAAACAGGCAGCTTCACTCTTTACTGAATTTTATTGACTGTTTCAAAATACAGAACAGCTGTTTAAACGCTTGTTTTGCTGCTGCATCTGGCTGGCTCGTTTTTGGCAGTTTCTCATAAGCTTCAAGGAGACTACATTTTTCATTGAGAGAAAATTACTTTTTCCTTTTCTTTTTCCTGTCATGATTTCAATGTGCACGTGTCACAAGCCTCAGGTAACCAGCTGGCAGCGTTGTGTGTTTAGGCTGTGGGGGCGGGGGCCGCAGGGGCAGAATCAACTTTTGGAGAAACGCAACCCGTGATGCTGTACAACCCAGCCATGTTGGAAGACAAAAACATTACTAGGGCTTTTCTCTTCGTTTAAAGTAAAGTTAGGCTTTGCTGATGACTTCCCGACTCATTTTAACAAAGACGAGAGAGAGAGAAAGAGAGAGAGAGAAGCAGTGGTCGAGTGAGCTAGAAAGTGGATGAGGAGAGCGAGCAGTGGTAGCGAGAAAGCTGGTGAATGAGAGGAAGAAAATGTTATTTTCTGTGGTTTGTTGTTGTTTGTTCTGTTGTTTCATGGCGGTTACAAATAAACATGTCCACAACCGCACCCCACACCTCCAGACAACCCTACGGAGGTGCGCTGCAACGCCTGATAATGGTGATGCAGCTGCTAAATACACATCATACGTGTACTATGGGAGTAAGGTAAAAAGAAAATAGAATTACCGTAGTTTAAATTTTTTTCTTCATATGTGTTCATGTATGAAAGACCCAAATGAACACTGTAAGCATACTACTTGATTACTAAAAGTGCATTATTTAAACAGCATTTGTATAGGAATGATTCTGACTTGAGCTTTTTGATACATATAAGTAGTCGATCACAATAACCGTGGTCACTATAAGCGGTTTCCACTCTAATTGCAAATTTGACTAGTAATTTGTAGCACTAAAGTCCAAAATCAACTGGTTCTGCTTTGTTACAAATTCTTTGGTCCCTGAGGGTCACTGTGTCAAAATCTAGTTCTGAAATCTTTATGATTTTACTTTATACTTTTACTATAGCGTGTTGTTATGACCGGATTCAAGGGGAAGTAACGTGAACGAGGAAAACTGAATTAGATAAAACAAATGCCAGTTTATTAATAAACAAACAAAGGAAAGGGATGGAGGAGAGTCTTCTGGCTCAGTGAGAGATGGCGTGAGGAGGTGGAGGCCTTTTTGTAGGTTGCTCAGCTGCTGCTGATTGGATGGGAGCAATGATTGGTCTCAGCTCCCTGAAGCAAAGGGCAGGTACACAGAACACACTGCACAGGACATAACAATGTGCATACTTAAATTTTTCCTAAATAACGTTGTTTCATCAAATGACCGCAAGCCATACAGAGCACCTGAGGCAGGTAGTATTTCAGTATAGGAGTAGTTAGTTTTTGTGTGTCTATGCAAAATATAATGAAGCTGCTATTTGTAGAGTGTTGTGTGCTTGATGGGAACTTGGAGGCAACAACAAGGTTTTGCTCTGGGTCCCCAAACACATTATTCCAGCATTGGTGATCAGGGAACTGAATGTAGTCCTGATCCACCTGAGGCTGCAGACAGGACAGGTAAAAGGATTGATTGAAATTCTGCCCCCGTAAAGAAGCAACAAACACAATGTGCTGCAAGCATGAGAAATAAGTCTATAATGCTCATACAGGTTCTAAATCGAGAAATTACAAATTATTGGCGTTAAAATATGGTTACATTTCCTAAATAATAATAATAATCACATTACATTGCAAAAAATGTATTCCTGTGTTTTTTGTAGTAAAAACAAGTAGTGTACACTGGATAAATCATGAGGTGTCTTTGCACTATCAAGTATAAAAACAGCTATTCCCCAACTTGTTCTTGTGGCAGGTTGTTTCTTCATGCAAAATTGATTTGAGGTTTAAAATTATTTTTTTCTTTATCATCAGGAAGGTTCAATCGTACATTGTTTACATCCATGTTTGCTTGCTAGCAGTATTCTCCTTCCTTGCCATCATTGGCACATACAGCAGCTATGTTTGTTGGTGCGTTACCCCTACCAACTGTCAGTCAGTAAAATACAACTCTACAACTCTACACCTTGTGCCTCTGTATCATTTGGGTCATCTTTCTTGTTCCGACAACTTGAACTGCGACAGATGTTGAATTGTATCACAGGCATAAACTGTGATTTGATTTTTAGTAGTCGTTGCCTTCACCTCCGTCCTGGTTATTTTTTCATTGCAGCCTAGAAGACTGGAAAAGAATTCTGTCTTTTCAGTATGACTTTGCATTACTTTACGTCTGATTATCAAAAGATCATGGCCAGTCTATACTGAAACATGAATGTTGCAGCAGCAGTAGCAATTCTGTGTGTGCTCAGAATCTTGAAGCACTACATTTTCTGTGACATTTCAAAAGCTACCTTTCATCCCACTCATGAGGCCCTGTGTGTAGCGCACATTAGTCAGCTCTCTGAAACAATCCTCTTCTTTAGATCCGGTCCTTTTGTCAAAGGCCTTGAGTGAGAGTGTTGAACCATGGGACTGAAGATGCTATCATTGACGCTAAGAAAAGACATTTTTCTCCTGGATGATGGAGCTCTGCATGTGTGTTTGTGTGTGTATACAGTGTATTCAGCCCTGTGTATAAGGCTTTATTCTTTGTTGTGTCTGCATGTGCCCTAATGCTGCCCCCCCCTCCCCCTTGCTTTTTAGCTCTTGATATTCATCACACCAAGCCATTTTCTTATATCTGGACCATTACCTGCACAGCTGGCTGCCACTCATAACTCAAAAGGTTTTTCACATCACCTGACAAAGAGCTTTGCTCTGACATCACTACTGACCCTTAGCGGAGAGGGCTAACGTGTGTGCTCATTGGCTACCAGCTATGTAGCTTCTGAAGTGAGGATGTCTCAGTTCACCACTTCATTTGTTGACCCAACAGTATGTGAGTATCCCCAAAAGTTTAAGAGTTACATTATTTGATTTATTTTTTTATGTCTTTGCTTGATTTATGTTGCCTGCTTTATGTTTGCTTTTTGATCCTATGGCTGCTTGTTTGCTTATTTTTATGGATTATATGACTTTTGTCTTTGCTTATAATGCATATTGCAGTGAGATTCCTTCTATAAGCCTCTAGGGGTTTCATAAATCTTACCTGCACAATTTGCTTCATCTCTTTTGTTGTTGTGTTTCTGCTGCTTTGTTTTACTGTTCCAATAAATAAATAAATATGATTTTGCCTCTTGTCTTTTTACTCTTGACAGTCTTTCGCAAAGTAGGAAGAGTCAAATCTCCCAGAGAACCACATCGAAGTGACATCATCTTGTGCCACATTGTGCCACTGCTCACAGCCACATCAATCTCCCAGTTTTCCTGGATTTGGTTTAAAGAAAACAAAACAGTCCCTCTTGACTTTTATAGTCGGCTTTTATCCTTTTTTTTTTTTTGCTTCACTCCCTTTCCCCTCACCTAAATAGAGACAGAAAATAGAAGAATGGGCTATAATCTGCCTGTGAGGGTGAACAGAGGGACACAGTGTATGCTCACTGCAGAAGTCAGTTAGGCTTTATTTTTATTTTTGATTTCTTTCTTTCATTTTGACTTTCCTGCCTTACCTGTTTGCTTGCTTGCTTTCTTGTTTTACCCTTTACTTACCCTTCCCACTCCACTCTCAGTGTCTGTCCTCTCCATCCATGCAGCCTTGGTAGCTCTGCGGAGTCCAGGCGCTCTTTGATCTGTAGTCCAGAACACAGGATGAGAGTTATCCGCTGGCAACAACAAGAACATCCCATTAGGAGCTGGACAGAGCCTTGACAGACACTCTTTGCCTCTGCTGCTGCTGCTGCTGCTGCTGCTGCTGCTGTTGCTGCTCAGCCCTGAAAGCACACTGCCTATTGCTACTGATGCTGCTGATTCTCTATGCTACTTCCCAGCTCAGGGTGGGCATTACTGGCTCAGCACACTTGACATGTGGGCTCAGAGTCGGCCTCACTTGTTGAATTTCAAATGTTGAAATGCTCCCTCTGCGATTTATTTTTAGTTAGTAATGGAGCTGTCACCCATCGGTGTGTGTGGAACAGAAATTCTGGTGGGCCGCCCGGTTGATCAAAGCGCCTCAGCGAAATTGGAATTTTCGATTTGGGCATCTGAAGTAAGAAATAGTTTGTTAAAAAAAAAACACTCACCGCAAGGTCCATTTAGTAGCTGTTCTGGAGCTTTCTATTGTGTCACACAATCTTCTTCAGCAGTTGGAGTTTGTGGAGTTGTCATTTGATTTGGAATCACATGATATTCTTAAGCCGATATTTTGCCTGTGCACTGCTCTTCATACATAGATACATATGCAATACATAGATAGTGTGTTGCAGTAGGCAGCCTCTGCCTACACACACACCGACACACACATACACACACACACACACCACTGCTTGGGTGGAGTGTAAAAATTTGGAAGTCAATATAATTTTCAAGGAAAGTTTTCAACAATAATAAATCACCTTATCAATCCAATATATTTAAAGAATTTTGAGAATTTTTTTAACAAAGATATTTTTGGTTTTAGTAAATTCTGTGCACCATTATCTGTGTAAGAATAGAGATAATCAACTTGGGAAAACAGAGAGAGAGGTGACATTCAAATAAACAGTTGAATAGTGTTACATGTTAATGGCCACAAATTTGCAATCTAATCGTATCTGTATTTGTTAACTTAAATCCCGTCTTTTATCCTCTTTATTGTGTCGATCCTGTTTCTTCAAACATGCAGAGAATGTGTGTAAAGCTGCCTTGTTATCTTAAACAGACCTAACATTTGTCTTGGTCTCTATTGTCTTGGCTTCATACACAAAATCAATAGCGCTCATTCATCACATGCTCATTGAAAATGAGCGTATTTGTTTGAACATTTGTGAGGATTTTTCAGTACAGTGTGAGGCAGAGGGAGCGAGATTTATCAAAAGCGTGCAGGCAGTAGATGCCACAGTCATGGTATTTGCTTGCTGAAAAAGCATTATTCTGCCCTCTTATCTTCCCTGTGCATCTGACATGTACAAATCACACACACACACACACATACGCACACACACATATATATATGCGAGTAATTAATGCAGGCATAGACACATGCATGCTTCAGATACACACACACACACAAACATACGCACACAAATACTCACTGTGGTTTCTGTTTCCGTCACAAACAACCAGTGATGGATTGGCCCTTTCCATTTTAAACAGGGAGAAAACACATGCCCCCGGGGACCCTTGTGTGTGGAAGTACTTTGAAGTGTCCACATTTAATTCTTCTGTATGATAAATGAGAGGAGAGCTGCAGTTGTAGCCTGTGAGGAAAAGCTCAGCTCGCTCAACGAGGGAAGCGGTAACAAATGTAGCGATAGCTGATAAGCTGACTGTGTCTCTTGCTCTTGCTTGTTGTTCTGCTCCCTGTAGACCCCCACAGCCAGATAACAAATCCATCCTATCAATCAAACCCATCAATGGCTGGCTGCAGATTAGAGACAGTGATTTTGGGGCTGATTGGAGGGGAAATGCTGATTACACCTCCCTCTCTCTGACTTGATTACACTCTGCCTGTGTGTTTTCAAGCTCGGCTGCTGAGCTGTAATCACTGGAAGCTAAGAGCAGAGGCTGTAGCTCCAGAATAGACAAGTCACAGCCGCGATCACACCACTAGCTGGCGAGCTGTGACTTTATGGCCATTGATAGGTCATTTAAAAGGCCTATATCTCACACAGTCAGAGCATCTGTGTGTGCTAACTGCACACAGACCAACACATGTGCAGGCATGCGCACATTACAAAGAGATAAGGAAAGCTCCAGCTACAAAACCTTTTGTCTCCAACTCCTGTCATGTTCATTGCCTCTCGTTTCCCTCCTCCCCCTGCTTCTCTCCACTGTTCTGGCCTACTTCCATCTCTGTGGCAGAGGGTCCCGTGCTGGAGCACACACACACACACATACACACACACAAACACACACAGTGAGCACAGTGAGCGGAGTCCTAATCTGAGCTTTATTTAGCTGCTTCACCTTTAAAACTGGAGCAGGTTCCTGACCAGTGGCGGCTGGTGACTCCAAAAATTAGGGAGGACGGGAGGAAAACCAACCCACTGCGTCATATTATTTTACACTAGTTGGCTTCTTATCTCTACTTTTTTATGTTCTACTTGTGTTATGGTTTTATGTTTGAATGCAGGGCCATGCAGAGACCTTTAGAGGGGCAGGGGCTCAAAGTTAGAAAGAGGCACTAACATAATTATAGCATAACCTGTTGAATTATAGCAACCCATATTCAAACAGAATGTAACATGGAAGATTACAACAAACCATGTCATACTTATATCATTGTCCCTTACCTGATGAAATCAGATGCCAATAAAACAATTTGCTTTCAAAAACAAAAGCCCCTGAGTGGCGAAAATGCTGCTCCTTTAAAGACATTTATACAAATTGAAGCTAAACAAAGAAGTGCTCATTTTAGCCCTGGAGCGGTTCAGATGTGTCATTTTCCGACAAAGTTAAGCAAAGTCAACTTCAAATTTATAGTTATTGTTCTATTGTGACAACAGATTTATATTCTCATCAAAAACAAACATGTCACATGATTTACATGTGTTTCCTATGTATTTTCTCAGTATACTGAAACATAGAAAGTACCTCAAAGCTTATAACCTGATACAGGTACAGATCAGTGCTGAATACTAGAAAGATTGGACATTAAAAACATTAACAGTTCTAAAAGTGTAGGTTCACATCAAAAAGTATTAATCAAGAGGCAACCTCTGGAAAAATGAACTCAATGGGGAAGTGCCAAAAACCGCAGTTCCTCGAATGGCCACTTGAGGCTGGCTCCAAAAGTGAGTCAATCCCCATAGACCTCCATGTTAAAATGCCCAACCTTACAGCAGAAATAAACATGTTTACAGCCTGGTACAAAAAATGGTTTTGGTCTCTGTAGCTAATTTCCCCTTTCATGACAACTGCACAGTGGGTAGCTAGCCGCTGGGTCGCTAGCAGCTAGGTGGCTTGTTTCAGCAACCAGGCTTCATTTGGCCCGCCTTTGCTCCATCTCTGCCCATTTTGGATTAGCCAGGAGTTAGGCGGAATCAGTCACTACCAAGATGGCGATGACCGGAGCCACCCACTTTGAACTTCAAAACTGCTCTTCAGAAACCAATGGGTGACATCACGGTGGCTACGTCCATATGTTTTTTACAGTCTATGGTATTAATGCATGTATCAAATACATGACTTACACACTGTTATCTATATGCAAGACATACAAAAATAGCCTACAAAGCTGACAGTGTTAACACTGTTGTTATTCTAGTTACTTTTAGTATTTAAAAATCTTAATTATAGTTACTTTAAGCTTATTACTCAATATACATCTCAGCTTAAAAACAAACAATGACTGAAGAAATTCTCACAAGCAAGCAGCCAGACCTCCTGCACACTCATTCACAAATCACATAGGTGACTGAACAACCACTCAATTAAAAACTGGATAATTTCCAACTGAATCAGGCTTTCTCTATGTGAGTCCAGACAGCTTGCTGTAACTCTTCAACAGCTTCAGTGTCCAGGAAAACTACTTACAACACATTGTATGATCTCTTTGCTGCATTCTTGTTAATGAGATAAATTCACACAACAGCCACAGAGAGACATTTAACCATCAGAGAAGAAATTAGAGACCAAAGAGACAGTGAGAGAGATGGTGTATCTGACTGTGTTATCTGATGTCTTCTTTCTTTCATAAAGATGAAGTAACCATGTCATAACGTCCCACTGCATTTATGGCTGTAGATCATCTTGTTTGTTTGTTAACAGAACTTTGTCGCTGCTGGTAAACCAGTCTGATATCATTAGCAAGAATGACAAACATTCTCCCGACTGTTTCATTTAAATTATGTTGTTAACTTTCTATTGTTGATGAGAGGAATTCACCTCAGAGCAGCAGTATGTTGGGCCACCGCAAGCCACTGTGGTTCTGCAGGCTGCTACAACAAGCGTAGAAATGTAAATCTGAAAAAAGGAAATTTGGACTCTGTTGAAAAGGCCTAAATAAAATGTCATTTTTAGTGATTTGTTGAGAAGTAGTTCATAATTTGCATGCTATAATTTCTTTTCTAATATACTACTGTATGAAATATGAATCTATGTATTGCTTTACCGCCACTTTTTCACACTCACGTACAATACAGTGGTAGAGGAAATTATTAATATAAAATATATTATATATATTATTAACGCAATGTCAATATTGCATTCTGGTTATTGATTGGTTAGGGAGGACGTCTTCCATTGGAGCATCATTTTATGTGTTTTGGCCAATAACAGATTAGTATGAGAAACAAATGAAGTACATTAAATTAATATAAGAGGAGGACAGCAGGGGGCCCGTCTTCCTCTGCTCTCCTCTCACAGCTTCACACACACACACACACAATGCCCTCTCTCCTCTTGCCTGCCCTGCAGGTATCACTGTTGAAGCATTTTAATCAGAATTTCAATAATGGATATTTTCCAAAGAAGAGAGAAAAATATATTTTATAAATGATGCTTAGATTTGGTAAAGATTTATTTCAACCGATTATTCATTTTTATATTCTGGTCTCCCTATCGCCTCTCAAAAATAGAGGAAGAGCAACCTCCTCCGCCTCTATGGAAGAGCCTCCTCTATTCCAGATATTCTCTTCCTCATCCATCTCAGCTTCTTCTAACATTACATCCCTTTGCGTCTCCACTCCTTCATCAGTCTGCTCGGCCCTCCATCACTCCGTTTACCCTTTTTTCAATCACTGCAGCCGTCCAGACCTTCTTAGGACTCCAGTTGTGCTGTGTCACCTTGAGCACACTGCGCTGTGTAAAACACAGTTATACAGTTCATTCTGTGCGCAATTAAAACTGCATGATTTACTAGAAGAAAGTAAACAAACCCAGTTATTGCCAGATATTGCCAACATTGTCCTGGCAAATTTGAAAATGCGGGTGGGAAATTAATTGGTTTTACTTGCTTTCTTGTTTACAGAAAAATAATTGTGATGGGTTCTCAGTGGGAGCACGAGAACAAACTGAATGTCTTCTTTGTTCCTTATGTAAACAAGGAAACTGCGGAAACACAAACTTAGTGATTTTGATGATGACAGTTTGGGTAAATAGACTACTTGTCTGCATAAAAAAGCCTGCAGCAAAGCCAGAACTCTTTAATATTTGTTGCTAAACATTCAAGTGACATTCTGACTTTTATTATACATCCTGGAACAGTGTTTTCTTCCACTGTGAAATAAAGACTTTATTGAGAAAATGATGTTTTTTGCGCTGCTATGTGTACTTCCTAACAGGAACATCTAACAGGGTTTTTCCTCATCTCTAACAATGATGTTAACTGAAGCACAATCTCAACAGGAACACTGTCTTACAGGGTCACTGTTTCAATTACTGTGGCTAATGTTTGTTACTTTAATAACACCCTCATGCTTTCAATCCTCAACACACCATTTGGGACTGCTGGCATGACTGTTTGCCTAAATAAAATTCTTTTCATCTCTGTGTTTGAGGTAGGTTCACATAAAATTCATAACTCTCTGTGTCCCGGTTTTGAACCATCTTTGAAGCCCCAAAATTGTCTCATCCAGCATGTGTTAGGTATCATTTCAATTGACACCATGCACTCTACTACTAGTGCTTTGAATTGAGCATACTTGCATGCTTGTTAGATGGAAACAGCTGTCAGGGGAGATAGTGAGAGTGACTCACTCCTCTTCCCCTCACTTATCATTTCCCTATTCCAGTCTTGCTCTTCTCATTGTGACCTCCAAGAAAGTCAAAATATTCTGTTCTTTGTCTCTTTTTTCCCTTATTATTTATTTATTTATTTTTCTGTCTCGTATTGGCAGTGTAAGTGCGCACAGCATGGTGACTGCTTTGGGGATTTTTTTTTTTTTGGCCAGAGGTGTGCCGTGCACCTGTGGCACAGCTGGAAACAAGTTGAATTAGGATGAATAAATTATTAGCAGGCTATGTGTTGTGTGTTGTGTGTTCAACAATTTCTGAAAATATGTTCTGCCATAAAAGCTTCCCTAAAAAAACTGCAAGAAATGCAATGTCAGTAGAACATCAGAGGCTGCTTTTCAGTTTAGCTTTGTTTATTTGACAGCAGAAAGAGCCATTTACATGCCAGCCTGCGTGTCATGGATAACACAATAAAGTCTAGTGCTTATTTTCCTGCAATGATGTTAAAATTGTTTATGAGGAGATGACTCATTGTGTTAATGTCTTCCAGAAGAAAAAAACGTTGAATGTACAGTAGAAAAGGCTGTAGTGATTATTAAAGAGCCAAAGTTAGCAACACGCTACAGTGAGGCACGCCACTATAGCAGTCATTTGTTGAGAGTGTGGCCAACACCACAAACCCCACAGAAAATATGGAAGTTTTCCTTCACATATCAGTCCTTAAAATCATTACAGTAGCCCTTTGCACTGTCCTGGTTGTCCTCTACAAAAAACGGCTGCTGTGCAATCATAACAAAAAACAACTCCTCTTGCAGCTGGAAGATCTGGAATTGGATAACTGGCCTGTGTGGCTGTCTGTCCTATTTGCATGTTTGACTTCACTGACTTCATATCATTATTTGTCAACGTGGTCGATTCTCTGGGCAAGTTGTGACAGAGGCCAAATTGTGATGTCTGCAGCTGTGCAGAGTGGAATTGGAGGCTAGCTTTATGGACTCAGTGCAGTTTGTGCATCCAAAAGATAAATTTTATGGTGGTGCATATTCATTCTAACAAGTCATATGAGAGATTAATAAGAGGGATGTTGCTATCCACAAAGTCAAAGTCCTGTTCATGGTAGTTTGAGCTGCTACTTTTTGAATTGCTTTATGGAGTGCTTCCTTTACAGTACCTTCATTCTAACAGCACAATTGTCCACGCATCATCATATAGCAAAAATATTTAGATAAGAACACATTCTCAAACTGCAGCACCTCCTGCAAGAAGCCTACAATACATTTACAGAAACTCCACAACAGAAAAACTAACAAAATCAGTTTTTAGTGTCAAGTCTTTATAATTCTCACTCTGGGAGAGAACTTCCGTGCACAAATCTACAATACACTGACCGCAGATGGGGTTTCAAAAACTCACATACCTTCTCAAGATAACACTGATGACTGATGGGAATTCTGTTGTAGTATGTATTGTTATTTCTAGTGCTTGTTGATTCATGTGTGCCTTCTGAATCTCAGTAATGCATGGCCCTTTCAAAGCATATCTCTTTCCTCGGTGTAAATATCTTGTGTACGTGCTATCAAGGGTATGTGACTGCTGCATTCCAGTTTGGCCTGTTATAATACATTCTCAGTAGAACAAATGGATGCTTTTTTGGCTAGAGTGTGAATGACTCATAGTGTGAGTGGCAGCAATAGGAAGCCTGCTCTCCTCTCAAAGCTGAATTAACTGACAGTAGCTCATCTGCCAACTCATCTAAATACAGAAACCTGTAACAGAGAGCTGAATCCAGGTCAAATCATTTATAGCATCATCATTTGACTGTTAAATTATTATGTGTGTTTCTTGAATGATCTAATTGACATACATACCATAAATATTTAGCTTTTGTCAGCAGCTGAAATTGGCTGAAAGTCAGAGGAGATGATTGGCAAATCAGGATTAGCTTCACTTTTTTGAACATACTTCTTTTTATCATTCTCTAAGTTGTATAGCAATTACCTCAGGAGCAGAAACACACACAAACACACATGCACATGTAGTCTTTTTCTATTTTTTATTCTCACTGTCTTTTTCACATTGGATCCTATCCTGCTGTAAAACCCCTGATTTCGCCCTTAGCTTTGTAACATAAGTGACTCACACCACCCTGGCAAAGTAGCCCCATAGCTTATCGCATCTGAGCGCACACAGTCTATACATGGAGTCATATGTAAGCGCTCATATACTCACACATCCATCCACCCACACATGTATTCACCACATGCCCACATACACAATCACGTCCAGCCGTTGTATATTTAGAGTGGCAACCTGCTGTTTTCATTCCTCCTGGCCTCTTGTGCCTGTCAGGGGCCTCTGATACTGTTGTTTAATGAGCAGAGACTCTCTGCTCAGACTAGCTTCAAGTCTAGTCTGCTTCTGTTGCTGTGTGTCTGCTGTTGCAATGCTGACCAGAGGAGACATGCAGGTCTGTGTCCCAGGGCTAATTGCTGCTACTTGCCTGATAGTCTTTCTGTGCTCCACTCTCATTGACTCCCCGGACTCCGGGGGGGATTCCCACAGGCACCCAAAGACAAACAAACCTGGGCGGACAATCGATAACGGATGCAAGAGTTACCGCTCAGCGCAGCCGCTGATTAAGATTCTCCGGGAAAGTGTGTGTGTGTGTGTGTGTGTGTGTGTATGTGTGTGTACGATATGTAAGAGTGTGAGTGTTTGCTGATTGTCCCCACTCCTTCAGTGCTAACTGGAATCTCCAGCCAGTCCCTAAGTGCTTGTTTATGTGATTTTGATTAAGAGTATCACAGACATCAGAGGCGTCTGTACAACAACACCACATTAATGCTCCCAGGTAAATATTCCCACAACATCTCAGGTTCATGGTAGGTGTCATGTATCACATCAGCACATCACACAACCAAATGAAAAGTAAAAATACTTACTTTAGTTATTAAAAAGCTATTTAAACCTCTCTACATTTGCCTGACAAAGAAAAAAAACATAGACAGCCAGTGATAACATAATGCATACACACACAGAGAGATGCAATACATAAACACATAGACTACCAAAAGAAGACAACCAAAACATTTCATCATAAAATTAAACTATGTCTTGTGGAATTGTTCCTTTCCTTTTAACGCCTTAACAATTTTAGCTTAATATCTGTCTTTTATTCCAAGTTTTAATTCTTCTTAATATGCTTAACTTTTTGACTTTTAGTACTAAAAGGGCAACATTTTCATACTTTTCCCAAAGTGAAGTATTTACATGATTGCAATCCTGCTGTTTAAAGGTATGAACATTTAAGAATATTAAACTGCTCTTACAAGTCAAAATCTATTGGTTTAGATGTTGTGGGATTGTGTTTCAGTATTGTTTCAGCATCCAAAGAAATTCAAAAAACAGCTTATGGCGTGACGTGTCCCTGTGTGTCAGTGACTGCCACTGGCTCACAAGCAAAGCTTTACTGTGGTGTCATCTCGCCTCTCCTCAGCCTCTACATCCCTCCATTCGTTCACCTCCCTTTCTCTGTGGGCTCATGTTTGCTTTTGTTCTCGTCTCCAGCCCGCCTGACTCACAATGATGATCTTGACCAAGTGCAGGGAAAGGTCAAGGTTGGCCGGCAAATTGCCTCAAAGCAATCAGCCTTGTCTCTCTGCACTAAAAGTGTGAGCTCTCTGTCTCTGTCGCCATCTTGCCATCTCTCCATCTTTTTTCTCTCATTCTCTGTCTCTGTGTTTACCCTGGGGGGAGACGAGTGTCGGGGAGGATTGGCAGCAGAGGGGGGATGGAGGGAGGTGGGGGGAAGGTTGGGTCTGCCCTGCTTTGAAGTCTCAGCTCTGACCGGCGTCTGGGCGAGGGCTGTGGACTTGAAAGCGCAGAGCGTCACTGCCTGGGTGACATTTCAGCACAGACCAGCATGACCCAGCACAGTGCATATATATACATATATATATATATATATATATATATATATATATATATATATATATATATATATATATATGTAAGTCTGGGTGTCTGTGTGTCTGTGGACAAGAGAGTGTCTCCTCATGGCCTCAGCTGTCCTCAAGGACCGCCAGCTGCTGGGGGCTATTTGCCTCTGCACCCAAGGGATTACCTTTCATGACATGAAAAAGAGAATCACCCCTTCAACCTCTAACCTCTCGCTCAACAATAGTGCCACTGGGACGCAGTGCTAGAGCTGATACCCCTGTTACAAATACACACTCAGTAACTACATCCAGTACACACAGATAATAAATGAGCCACATCTAAGATTTTATATGATGTTCTGAACACACACAAACATACACACACACACAAACACAGACTAGGCTCAAGGACAGCCTCCTCTGGGTCAGCTGTTCGTTCCAGTTCAGTGTGCCTGAGTGGCTGCCCTCTGATGGCTTCACACACATGAAAGACTTCACTTTAATGTGTCACACAGTACCAACACACTCAGCCAAACAACATCAAAGCCTGCCTGTGGCCTGTAGCTGGACAAATGTCTTCATCTACCGCCCGATTGTGTGTGTGTGTGTGTGTGTGTGTGTGTGTGTGTGTGTGTGTGTGTGTGTGTGTGTGTGTGTGCGTGCGCCTTTCTGTCTGTCCTGTAAATGGTGTAAACAGGTGTTAACATGTCAGCCCACAGGATGCCACATGCCGCTGTGTCATGATCTCCTGAACAGCTGTCCCCGCAATTATGTGTGTGTGTGTGTGTGTGTGAGAGAGAGAGAGAGAGAGAGAGAGAGAGAGAGAGAGTATGTGAATGTATGTATTTACTATAAGGGTTATAAATGGCTGCAAGAGGAGCTTTAGCCCTATATATTGTGCCAAGGACAAACAAAAAGAAAGGGCAAACAATGAGAGAGAACTTTGTGGCAATAACTGATTTCCTTGAAAAAACACACCGGCTATACCTCTCACTGTGTGCAGGTAAAGCTGTGAATCTGACTGAGCCTTAAGGTGATGTATTGTTTGAGGAGAGAAACTGTCCAGAAAACAAAAAAGTTCATCCCTGCAGTTGGCCAGTGTCTCCATCAACAGTTCCAGCAAATGCCCTTGAACACTGGCGCCAGAATAGGGGGGCAATGAGACTTTGTGTCCCCCCCCTTTCAGGTGTTATGGTAATAAAGTGGTAATATCTAAGCCAGGTATTACGGTAAGCCTAGTCTATTATATTGGACCTGATGACTTGGACGTGAACAAAGTGTTAAATAGCTTTTGCTTTGGGAGTGATAGGCACACTCAATACTTTGGAAAATAAACCTAGGGGACTAAACCTCTATTTGTACTGTATGTTAGTAGGCATATTGAATGTAAAGCCTCTGAATAGGGCATGAATTTTGATTCTCTTTCAAACCTTGTTAAAAAAACATACTGACTAGTTGGTGGGCTGATTGGTTAGAGTGTAACAGTTCTCAGAGTGAAAAAGGAGCCGAGACGCTCCTTTTGAGGTGAACCTTTTAGCCGCTCGTTGGCAGACTACTGTGCTAAGAAATAAAAGCTGCTACCATTTTGATCTGGAAGTACTCTGATGAGAAGAGGGAATGCATTTCTTACCATATTTTAGTTGTACAAAAACAGTAGGCTAGGCTGCAATTGAAAGGAAGTTGACATGAAAAAAGTTCACTAGCCTTTTACATCATCCAAAGCTGGATGTCCCCCCACTTTAAAACTCATTCCGGCGCCACTGCCCTTGAGCGAAGGACAGAAACCACCACATCTCTCTTTTTTCGGCCTCTGTGGATTAAAGAGGCATCTAATCATGCCCATAATGTGAATTCAAATTTCTCTCCTCAGGTGGAGATTGATAAACTGGACTACCACCACTACCTGCCTTTGTTCTTTGATGGCTTATGTGAGACCGTTCATCCGTACGAGTTCTTCGCCCGCCAGGGAGTCCATGACATGCTGGAGCACGGAGGCCCCAAGATCCAGCCTGTCATTCCCCAGCTCATCATCCCCATCAAGAGTAAGTCTTGGAGGGAGTCTACACTCACGATTTGCCAATCACACACCACATGGCTCCTGTCCCAAGTGACCCTGTGCATGTTGATGGCATTTTACCTTCACAGTATGTTACCCCTCAGCTCTGCCACTGATGGGAAAATGTGTGCTTGATCTCAAGATGAAAAAAAAAACCTTACAAATGCTGTTATAGTGTCATTTTTAAATAAGATTATTGTTAAAACGTTTTTCCATTAAGCTACAAAAGACTGTGAAGAATATGGCTATAAAACTACCAAGTGAAAAGAAAGAGAAAGCAAAGAAGAATTTGAGAATTAAAATAAGTGATATTATATTTCAGTACAAAAATATGTTGTATAATCACACAGGGCCATTATCACAGCAATTATAGATGATTAAAATACAGCAACTATCCAATTAACTTAAGCAACAAATTGGCCCTATTATCTTTTATTCATTTCCATTAGTTTAGTAAATATTATTTATTTTTAATGAGTGACTGACAGTCAAGTAATCTTCTTAAGTCAGTTTAATTGCAGCCTTAATAAATATTTTTGCATGTCACTGTTTCATTATTAACTGTTTCGATATCAGCATCATTACATGTTCATTCCTGTTTGCTGATCTTAGACATTACATATATCCTGAATCTAAAGAAATTCCTGGTTTCTGATAGTGTGATTATCTTTTGCCTTAAATAAATCAGAAGCTAATAACACGTACAGGTTGAAAGCACCAGTTAGCATCAGTTTTAATATAATATAGTTGGTATAGAATACATATGTTTTTCACATCAAAGATCTGTGGTTCCAAAGTTGAATGAAAAAGCATTAACATTATAAAATTAAATAATTAAATCAATATTATTATGCGTCTAAGTCTATGTCTAAAATGTATTAACATATATTTTGAATAATTGCTTATAACGGCGCTCTAACACCCCTTTTAGACAATATTGCAGAGGCAATTGAGTGCAACCAAAATAGAACAACATACTTTACCAGGAATAGACTCACCTGTCTTACACACTCACACCACAACGGATTCTAACATTACCATACAACAGGTCCTGTGACAAGTCCTAATTTGGTTTCGCAGTCATACTGTTCCTATTATTACATTAACCCTCAGGGCGAAGCGTCCTTGTTTTTGCATTTGCTGGAAGGAGTTGGCTCTGAAAGCATGCCTGATAATCTGCCATGAATGCAGTGACATGCTACATTTAACTGTGTCATCGTGTTGTGCCTCTTTACCTTTCCACACTGACGCGTCTACACGCGCACACACACATACAAGCTCAAGTTGGCTGATAGAGGTGGGCGGAAAGGTCACGTCTCAGGGTTGGAGGGGTGTATGACTTCAAAAATAGACATCAGAATTTATAGGGAGGTGGATAGCAGAGGTTTCTTGTGTGGTGAACACGAGGAGGATCGAGATACAGAGAAGTTAGAATAATGCAGAGTGTGTCTTTTGTTGGAATTGAAATTGAATTTCAGTCACACGCACGTACACACACACACACACACACACACACACACACACACACACACACTGTCTTTTGTTTGGTGCTGCTGCCAAGTGGAGTGTCAGTTTCAAAGTGGGAGTCTTTAAGTGGCGCCCAGTGAGCCTGGGATAGTGTTCATGTCCTGGACAGTTGGCTGGTGGTGTGTATGCGAATGTGAAGTGTGTGTGTGTGTGTGTGTGTGTGTGTGTGTGTGTGTGTGTGTGTGTTCTTTGTTTGTGTGTGGGTGTTGGACGTCTGTGGAGGCAGAGGGGCGTAACGGCCAACACTAGGCAGGGCTGTTGGAGACACAGAGACACAGTGACAGACTGACCCTGGCACAAAGTCTGTTATCACACTACATACTTTACTGAACACAAACCACAAGGTCTTAACCATTAAACATATTACAGACTGACACATCTACAGTCTTGTGTTTGTGTTCTGCATTTTTAACTACATTTATTTTTACTTTCGCACTTTATTTACTTAACAGGGATGTGACGTGCACATTTCCAGGTCTATGTTTATATTCTGGGAATATCTTTGTATGATTTACAGTTCAAAAACATTTATCTTATTCTGGTCCTTTATGCAGCTCGTCAGTTCAGCCTCTATCTGAAACAGGCCGTTTTAGCTCCTGTCTCCTTAAGGCCCCCCTCTCGATGAGCCCACTTTGCTCTGGTTGGTTACCTTCTGGAAGTTGCGTCTTAGCTGAGTTCCAGTGGCTCCAGAAGCTATGTGAAAAACGATTAGGATATCACTTCTTTTTCACACTTTTTCTAATTCTTTACTCAAAATGGAAATTTCTCAAATATATCCTTACATGGTGCAGCAGGAATCTGATTCAAAATATGCGAGTGGTCAACGCGAACAACCCCTAGATCAAGCTTAGCAACAAAGACTACGGAACAGACGGCTGTTTGTAGGCATGCGTGAACAATCTGTTATCACAAGGAAAAAGTAGAGGTAATATTGCAAATGAAACATTTGGAGCATGTGAGTGGAGCGCAAGCGAGTGGGGAGCGTGAGGATTTTGGATGGAGTGATGAGCAGCTTCGCCTTATCTCCCGCTCCAATTTCACTCCGGTACCGCTCACACAATGAGTTTGAAACATGCCTGACCCAGAATACATCTGCTCACCCACACTATTTTCTGTCAAAAATCAACTGCTGCTAACTTGACAATGGAGTTCACCAAGTACTTTCAAAAGGAAGCTGAGAAGTCATACAGGTGTACTATTGTAACACTAACAGATAACGATAATGACGATATTGTTGCAGTTGGTAAAAATTCATTTTGGAATCTAAAAAGACACATTTCTCAGAAACATGACAGTGTGCTACAAGAACATGTTGGGAAGAAATCCAAAGGTGAGCTAGTTGCTAGTTAAATAGGCCCTATATATAGCTTAATACAATATTTAAATAAATTAGTTTTGTCATTAAAGTATTAATGCTTGTTTAATTTCATTCGGACCGTCTGTGAATTGAATTGAATGAAAAATTGGATTGTGCAATGATGTGTGATTCGGGTAGTGACTGACAGTACCAGCAACATGATCAAGGCATTTAAACTCCTCCCTGACCCTGGCATTGAAGAGGAGGCCGAGGATAATGACTGCAGGTGCCAGCAGCAGCATATGAGGAAGAGGAGGATGAGGCACTACCTGCACTATCACAGGTACAAGTGAAAGAAATAACCACCAATGTACAAAATGTAATAAACCAGTATTTTACCGTGTCAAATTTACATCTGAAAATTTACATTCACATGCTTCAGCTGGCTATCAAAGACACCGTTAACACGCACGACAATCTTAATCACTTACTGAAAGTTGAATAGCTGGTGAAAAGTGTATGCAAGAGCACCCTGAACACCAAGAAAACCTACCGATTGGTAATACGCCCCATGACCCAAAAAGACCCGTTATGGCAAAGCGAAATCAAGTCTACTACTGACAAAATCACAGAAAATGAACTATGGCAGCTGACGCACCTTGTCCATTTATTGGCACTGCTAGCGGACCTCACAGACAAAATGCAGAAGGAGTTGAGGAACCTATAGAGTTGATCCTCCCTACTGTCATGGAAATCAAATCCCTGCTTGCCAACGCTGCACTTCCAATGGGCTTTGCTGTCTTTGCATAAACGGTGGCCAACTCGCTATGGATGGTACTATACTGATAGACATCTCATTTTAGCGTTAGTTTCAAGACAGATGAGTCGGTATGTAACAAACTCGGAGAGATCCACAACCTCCTCATCGTAGAAACTGAGGTATTAACACTCCCGTCGTGACACCAACTGAGACCGACACCTCGCCCACCTCAAGCCTCAGAAGAAACCTCAGACTTTGGCAAAACTTGTATTCTTGAAGGTGACCTCGAAAGAACTGTAGACAGCCTACAAGCAAGCAAATCTTCTTTTTATTTCATTTTAAATTGCATTTGACAGTGAATATAGGCTAATTTATTTTTATGTAACCCATATGCGCATTACACAAGCAATTTTATTTATTTAAGGCAAATCAATTTTATTTAATACAAGTCAAAGTTATAGGCTTGGCCTAATAGTTCATTCAGTTTTAAAACTTGGTTGATTTGCAGTTTGTAGCCTATATATTTTTATTTGATTAGGCCTTTGATTAGGATTGACTGTATTATTTTCCTGACAACATAGGCCTAAGTCTGAAAGAAATCATTTCTAGATATTTGAAAAATGTGGTTTTGGCTGCTCAGTTCTTTTGTAAGATTGATAACAATAGTTCTGCTCTGATATTCAAGTTGGAGTTTGCTGTAAAATGTATTTATATGTCAGGAATCAAGTCCTTTTGTAGAGTTGTTTTCTACTCAGAAATTTGAGTTGGGTGGTAAAATAGTCTACTGTAGAGAAGAAGGCATCCAACCAGCTGTCTTTCGGACATTTTCTTCTGTTTTGTGAAACTGCAGCAATAAAAGCCTCGCTGACTTTTGATGCTACTGCTGCGGCTGCTGTCACTGTGTTACCGAAAACTCTTTGATCGTGTTTCCCATGTGAGCAGTTTGTTTTCCAACTGGACCTATGTGGGTTATAGGATAATATTTTATTGATTCATTTATTGTTCAGTTTGTGGGAGGATCTGAGACTGAGAGGAGAAGTCTGAAGAGACACAGACGAGAAGAGACGAGAGAGAACTCATCATAACGGACTCGGAGAGAGACAGTTTCATTGTTTGAACTTTTTGGTTTAATAAAAAAAACATTTTCAATGAATAACCTATGGTCTGACTGGTTTTTTTTAGCTTAAAAAAGAAACATTCACCTTAAGTTTGAGTTGAGTTGGGTTGTGGTTTTTTTTAAAGAAATGAAATTATGTATTTAAGTAGCCTGGGAAGGAAGGAACCAGACAAATCTGCTGAGCTCATGTTTTATTTGTGAATTAGTCTGGCGATGCTAGGCAAAAAGCATGATATGTCCCCTTTAATAACGGAATAACAATTATGCAGTAAAGTAAAATTCGTTTGATACATTTAAATCATTTCCTGCCATACCCAATGCAGTGTGTTGTTTCACAGAACAGCATATAGTATATTAATAAAACAGGTACATGATGTGCCAGCATCTTTTCACAGATAGTTTAAATATTTGGACATCTATTTTGCCCTTCATCAAGAAGCACCCATTTTACCCACAACTTGACGTTGACTGGCTTACTCTCGAACAGCAGTTTATAAATTCAAACCCCTCAGCAGTTTTGGCCATTTGCCTTTGGGGGGGGGGCAGACCAAAGGTGATGGTTATGCTCCTTATGAAAACACACACTTCGCACTGATAATGGAATTTTAAATGGCCTGCTCCTTATTAACTTCTTGGTTTATTAAAAATCAGGCCTGTTTCGCCATCCACAAGGCAAAGCCACCAGTCCGTGTCTCTGTTGCAGATTAATTACTTTTCTAAGGATCAGGAATGAAGAAGGGATAGCAGAAAGAGGAAGAAAGTAAAAAGCCGTCTGCAGTCTAAAATGGCAAGATATATATTTTTCTCCTCTGACGTTAATACATCTTCAATGTGGCTGGCAGGCTCTTATCTGCAGAGCGACTGAGTCACGTCAGACCCTGGTGAATTTTGATGATGACTGCAGGTCACCCAATGAGAATACACAATGAAGAAGGCTCTGGCTGACATTATACTCTAAGGCCCTGTCCTCAGTGACTTAAAGACTGAACTTTTTCCTACTGTTCCCTGTTCCCTTCACCCCACGTTAGAGAGACTGTGCCTTAGAGGTGACAAGTTATACATTTAAATGTATACATGCAGTTTTGGTAATTGTCAGTGTTATGTTTTTGAAAATAGCCACTGGTAAAATATTCAAAAAGCTAAATATGCAGAAAGAAACTGTGGCAATTGATTTTATATGTAACACTGATATTTTGGATACTGTAAGAACAAAGCCGAGCAGTACCATGACGACTTAAAGAGAAAGGGTAAAACGTGAAATGCTGCGGTTTTGAATTTTTCTGGCTTCCTTAAATAGGAAGGAGGATTCAGAGCCATGCCTCCATTGAGCCTCGGTTGATTGGCATAACATTTGTTCAGCTTTGAACCAAAATGAGACTTTCATTACAAGGAGATCCTCAGTTACGCCTCTGCACGAGAACATCGTCTTCTGATCTGAAAAGTATATTTATATACCGAGTGATGAACAATTCGCAGCTAAACTCTCCGATGTGTCACCCTACCTCTGACATTTCACAAGAAACGGAATACAAGGTCACCATTGTGTTATTTTCACAGTGAATATGAGACAGGTTCTAGCATGAATAGATGATTACGTTATTCAGATATTAGTTTATATATAATAAATCAGGCCCTCAGCTGCCTTCTCCCCTGCTCTTTTAATTTTTTTTTTTCCTTTCTTTTTTTTTTTTTTTTTAGGCAAGGCGAGAGTGCCGATGAATAATTGAACAGTCCTGCTGTGGTCCAAATGTCAAAGCAGGGAAAATTGTTTGCGCTGGCTGGTAATTAGAATTTCATTGTTTGTTATGTAGGTTTGAAATTCCTGTCATTCCACATTCCACCTTATCTCGGTGATGGCAGATATCTCCGCGCTTGTCTATCTGGGCAGAAACTAAGGCTTAGATGGAGAGATGGAGTGAAGCACAATTCGCTCATTCAGCATCATCTCCACCACTGGTCCACTGTTTAGGCCTCCACACACACACACACACAGTCACTGACACAGACAAAGACTTGCTGAGGTAAACTCGTCATACGCTCAAATAGACACAAAATAATGGTCATTTTCTTACATGTACTGTACATAAGCTTAATTGGATTGTACCGTTAATTCAATATGGATAGAGATAAGTCCTACTGTATCAGCCTCCTGTGGTTCATATGACTCTTTCACATTGTATAATTTCTTTCATTGTTTTGTTGCTTCATGCTCAGTACTCTCTGTGCTCATGACTGAGGCTGACATTTTGCCTCATTGGGTTTAATGTGTGCGTGTGTGTGTGCTGTAATGTGTGTGCATGCCCACGTGTCTCTGTGTGACTACTGTGTGTGAGTATGTCTATGCTTGTGACAGCTTTGTATTTGCATATGAGCTGTTTTAACGCAGGCAGTGGGTGATGCAGTATGCTGTTCCCTGAGTGCTCTAACTGTCACACACAGTATTTTAGGGTTGTTGCTCATTTTCTGCCTGTGTCTGTCCTCTCTGTTTACTTCAATATGGTTAATGAAATGACTGCTTGTATTGACACTTCTTTTTGGTTTGATTTTCTTCTTTTTGGCTTCAGCTATATTTTTCTTGGTTCTATTGATTGATTTGTATGAAATGAATTCATTATGAATAGAATCAACAGTGTTTTATTAGGGATCCTTTTTAATGACGATGATCAACGCTATGTCCGGGGCAAACACCAAATTTATATTTTCCTGACCTTGAAAAAAATTGTCTGTCTGACAGGTGGTTTTGCGCCCAGCTAGGCTCACACAGTGCACACGTGGGAGGAGAATTTCATTCAAATGAAACAGCACACATTGAGTTGTTTTTTTTGGTATCATTTTGGTGGAAATTTGGTCTTACGGCTTATCATACAGGAGGCGTCTCATGTGTGTCTGACAGAATAGATACGCCTCTATTTTAATCAATATAGCTGTCAAAATAACCCACACTTGACCCATTTAACAAAAACCCGAAGAGTATTTTTATGTTTCATATCTATTTTCTTCCGTTTTACATGCATAACTACACGGATTGTGCATTGGGCTCTGAGCGCTGCCAAAATACAGGTGACCTACACTCAGTACTGTGCCTGAACGCATCCTGTGTAGACACTGACAGAGGACTGAAGCCACTGCCACTAATGTGCTAATATGCTGCTTTCCCTATACAGCCTTTGTAGAAGACAATGGACTGATAATAGATGTCTTGGAATCATGTCTATTTCTGGTGGAAAATCATCTGCTGACAATCTAGTGACTCTGTCATAAAGGATAAACTAAATACTGTAGAATATTGTCCAACTACTAAATCTCATCGAAATCATAAAAATGAAAGTGTAATGTGATTACAGCAGGAACATCTGTAGATCATTCTGCATTGATCTATAAATCAATATGGGTGGTTATTACAGTAACTGTTGCCACAGCTGAATTATATTGTATGAAATCCTTCTCTTTACATTAGTCTTCACTATAATACATCGGTCGCTGTGCTTGCATCATTAAAAAAGGGTCCCTTATTCTGTATAACAAAAAATATCCTAAATAGCAATAATTTATTAGCATACTGTACACTATAACTGCAACTATGGTATGGTGCAACATGACCTGCAGTGGATGAGGAGGAAGATACCTGTGGAAGGTGCAGGAGTGCGACACAGCAGTTGAAGACAGGGATTTTCTGTGAATATATGCTGAATATATCCTAGTTACTTGTAAAGCAAACACTTTATTGCACTTGTCATCATCGACACATCTGAAGTTAAACACATTTCATCAGTTTTGTTTTCCCAGTTTCGTCTAATGTGTCTGTTGGCAGCCACTTGTTATGTGAGAGTTCATGTGAGCACAGCTCCACCCCTCACACAAAGGCTTTATTCAGCTTTTTTGCTGTCTTTTCTCAGCAAGTACCGTGTCTCTCACTCATTCTGACGTTCTTTTGTCAGTTTCTCTCTCTTTATTTATCCCTCTCACCTGCTCCTCTCTCTCAGCCACAAGCCTGTGGTGTCTCTGCTCACACTATAGCTGTTTTCTTTGTTTTGACTCTTTATTTTCACGTTTTTTTCAAGCCTTTCATTTTTACCGCTGTAAGTGCTTACTGGCAAAATAGGAGCTGTGATGCCATTACCATCCGCTCTTTCTGGAAGTGTGCATTAAATCACAATTCAGTGTTTCACAAAGAGAAAATGCTCAGGTCTGTTTTTCTAACTTAGGGTATGCTGTTTTAGACTGACAGTCGGCACAAAGGGAATTACCAGCACTCATGCAGAAGCTCACATAAAAAAAAAAATTTAATACAGCACAAATAAAACGAGCTTAAAGAACTAGCAAAATATGTCAGTCTTTGCTGCTAATCACAGTTATTTTCTAACCCTTTGCCCCCTGCCTGTCACAACTCTTTATCTCTTTGACATTTTGTCTTTTGTTGTTTTCCCCCTTTCCCTCTTTCTCTCTCTGTGTTTGTCTCTCTTGATCTTCCCAGCCCTCCATCTCTCCCACCATCATTCCCTTTTGTTCTCTTTATCAGTGGGAGATGGAGTTAAGTGCAGCTGTAGGCCAAATAGCCCAGTGATTGGCTCTCACTTACTCCTGCCTCCCCAGTGCATTTGAAATCACTGATTGCAGAGAAGCCAGTCTATATCAAAGCCCAGCTATAAAGGAAATGCTTTCAAGGGAAAGTGAGTGAGTGAGTGTGGGGGTTAAGATTTTGTGTATTTTGGCCATGTGTATCTGCACAGCCTACTCTTATGTACTATGTATAGTACCAGTCAAAAATTTGGACACACCTTCCCATGCACTTGAATGAGAAAGTGTGTCCAAATTTTTGACTAGTACTGTAGTTCCAAGTGTCAGAATCACTCTACATTTATTGTACCTCCACCTGCTTTAACAAATGACCCATATATCTAGTTCATATCCTTCAAGCTGAATTAAAAACAGTTTGTCCTTGCAGCTCTTTCTCTTGACCTTCCCGACATAGCTGAGCCTTGATTCCTGACCGATGCCGTTTTCGTCCTGCCCTCCAGATGCCCTGAACACGAGGAACCGTCAGGTGATCTGCACCACCCTGAAAGTCCTGCAGCATCTGGTGATGTCTGGAGACATGGTGGGAGAGGCTCTGGTGCCCTACTACAGACAGATCCTCCCCATTCTCAACATCTTCAAGAACATGAACAGTGAGTCCCAGCCAAATAAACTGTTGATTGTTAATTTATGGACAGATGGTGTGTCAGCATGACGTGTCTCTGCTCTTTTGTGGAGCAGTCATTGTGTAAGCTTGTCCCTTTGTGTTATGAATATATATATATATATTTTATGTGCCAGTACTGCTACTACATCAGTGAATTGGTGATCAGCAAACATTTGCCAGTCTGTGAAAGGTACTGATAGGTGATTATGCCTTGCTTGTAGCCTGTGTTAACGCTGTGGTTAAACCAGTTACCAGTGGCTAAACCAGTGTTCAGGTGATTTCACAGTGCTCAAATTCGATGCAGATGTTAAGCGTTGCTTTTTGTTTCACTGTGAGTCAAAATATAACATCCTGTTTTCTACCTATTCTTTTCTCTGTGGATCCATTGTATGCGCCTGGCCCTGAATCCTTTTTCCTCTTCTTCCTCCCACTTAAACATCCACTTGACAGAGAAGCTCCATTTTTGTCCTTTCTGCTGTCAGTCAGGCTGCATTGTGCGGCGCTGTTGAGGAGGAGACTTTGTCCTTGCTCTCTCTGAAAGCCTCCACCTGGATGACACCAGGACCCAGGGAGATTGGCATCAGATAGGCAGGGCTCTTTGTGTGCTAGTGTCAAAGCACTTAGCATGGTGTGACATGATGTGGGCCCATTGAAGGCTTAGAGGCACAACCAATCCCAAACACAGCTCACCAGACAGTCAGTAGGATGTGAAGAGTGACATTGTGAATCAATCATTTAAACACAGGCTTTAATGGGAAAAAACACAGGGCTTTAGTCTGTTAATCAATATCCAATTTGAATCTCTTGTCTCTTTAATTCGCTTACATAATCTGTTACTATTTGCTGAGGTCTAAAAAAGGAAGGAGAGAGCCCAAAAGAGATAGTGGGGAAAGACAAAGGATGGAAAAGAAAAGCCTGCCTTATTAACGCGTGACCTTATGCAAATCTCCTCTGTAAATTAGCTGTCAAATCAATCCCCTAAACCATTTTGAAGTGTGAGTTTCTCCACCACGGCGCAGGCTCAGCAGTTGGCCGGCGAACCCCACCAGGAATAGTTTATCTCTACCTGGTAGTTACCGTGCCGCCCTGTCTACCTGCCTGTCCGCTTGTCTGTCCTCCTCTGGCAAACATTGATTAAACCTAAGCCAAACTCTCACCTGGCAGACGTCCCCAATATTGACCTCTCCCAGTGAGATCAGTCTGGACCAGAGAGGGGGTCCATATAGCTGCCAAAGCACAGGACGCAATCTGCTAAACAAGGACAGTGCTTCCTGTTTAGCAACTAATAGGCATCCAGTGGAGTTTCTCTCTTTTTAAAGTTTGGTTAGGAGTTGAGGCTGACACAAAATTACCACACCAGTCAATAGAATAGATAGGAAGAGAGTAAATTAATCTTTTATAGTTGTATTATTTTTTCCCCCATCTCCATCTGGAGCTTTATTGTTAGATGAGCTGTCAATTCATGCCCTGCACCACCCACTCCCTGCTAACACAGAAAGATACGACTTCAAATACAGAGAATAGATGCTTCTCTTTTGGGGACCAAACACTGTGTGAAGCAGAACTCTGTGTTCTTTCTCTCTAATACGCAAATAGTTTAGGGTTGTTGTTCTCTCACACTCTTCCTCTCTCTCTGTGTCTCCCCCCCTTTTTATGTGGCTTGTTTGTAGTGATATCAAAGCTTTCATTGAAGCCCATCTATTATCTAATATCGCTTATATACACCTCCAGCTCCATCCCACACTCAGTTGGCTGTCTAAACCAGAGCCAGCGTGCTGCCTCCAGCAGACAGGTACGATCATTGTTTAATACACTCGAAGACACAGAGCAGTGTCTTGTAGTGTGTGGTAACATCTCCCTTCAGCTCTCCCACACTGTAACTCACAGAGCTTGCATGGCATCCCTCTCATCTCCTGAGCCACAATGGGGCCACTGTCTCGTATGTGCCAAGTGTGTGTGTGTATGTGTGTGTGCGTGTCTACATTCGTGTACATCTGTCATGAATAGATCTGTTGTGTCCCATATGCAGCTGTTGGCTCCAGTGTGGATGAAGGCCCCAGCTTTCTGTCTCTGTCCCTTTCTGTTCACTGATGTTCTTGTCTGCTAGCCTCGGGCACATAATGCTCAGCGTCTACTAGACGCACACATATACTGTACAGACTGACACACACATACAGTATACTGTACAATCTCACACTGTCCCAGTTATGGTTACACACCGTCCCTGTCTCCCCAGTTGTTGGAGTAGTGAATCAATAGGCTGACAGCCACTGCTGTAGGGTCAGGGCTACAGTTAGATATCACCAGCATCTCATCATGGGACAGATCCCCTAGGCTGTGTTCACACACTCCCACTGTGTCGCTCCCTCTCTGAGACAAGGTTATGACCTGTTAAATTGGTCTGTACACAGCCCTTATCTGTGCCATTTTTTCCAGGGTCAGAGCTGGACCTTAACAGCCATCTCCAAAAAGGACCCTCGGGTGTCCTTTCACTCAGACAGAGCACTGGACCTCTGACCAGGAGAACAGACTCATGACCCACAAGCTCAGCCTCTCTGGGGTCCAGG
Organism: Thunnus thynnus; assembly: GCF_963924715.1. Lineage (NCBI taxonomy): Eukaryota > Metazoa > Chordata > Actinopteri > Scombriformes > Scombridae > Thunnus > Thunnus thynnus. The sequence continues at coordinate 13,893,548 of NC_089532.1, forward strand.
CCTCTAAAGAAAGAACTGCTCTATTGTTGTATGAGAAAAAAATATGCCTGTTTAACTCCAGGCGGGCAGCTGCCATTCTCACCACTAACACAGTAATGTGTCATTTTGAAGTGCACAATAATGAGCAATCACATAGTATCACCGTCCTTGATGTACCCCTTTGTCTCCCAAATCATCTCTCTCTCTTTTGTTTGCTATGTGCCTTTTGCATATCAGCTGTGTTTGTGTATGTTTGTGTGTGTGTGTGTGTGTGTGTGTGTGTGTGTGTGTGTAGGTGTGAGACAATGTTGAGGATAGTGTAGGAATTCCTCCAATGCGATTTGCACGGTTCTCTTGTTTGCTTGCTGTGATGAATCTTATCCCTAATGAAATGCAACAACGTTCCTTATGAAGGAGAGATGTGCTCCCTCATCCAGAAAATTCTTCCTCTGAGCTCGGAGGAAGGAGGGAAGTCATCTACTGTACGTCATCCGAGTGAGAGAGAAAGTGAGTTTGTGGAGTTTTGTAAAGCGGCAGAGGAAGCTACACACAGGGAGAGAAAATATTCTGCGGCCGTGGATACGGATCGGATCGGTGCTGACACCGACCTTGTTAAGGAGATCGGGTAACGGACAGACATGACCGATCCACATTAAACACAATTTCTTTGTCATTGTTATTATAAAATGCAGTGTTTCTAATACCAATCACATTCATTCAGTCACGACTCACTGCTCGCCTTTTGCTTCCATGTTTGCTTGCATTAATACAGCATGTTACCAATGAGTTCCACGCAGTGAGGTATACAGATTTAAAACACTGGTATCGGATCAGCACTTGGTACCTTGGTATCAGAGCTTAAATTGAGGTATTGGAATTAGTATCAGGGGACAAAAAGCCTGACAGATGCATCTCTAGTCATGTTAGAGGCCAATACTGATCAATACGTGAGAATGATAAAAGTCTGATGACAATATGTTAGCTGATAATTTTTTTCTTTTACCGATCTTAAACAAACATTAGATAAATATGTCTTAGTAAAGGTATTTTACAGTTGAATAATAAATTGTTATCAAAGATGACAGTAATAAAAGTACATTTTGAACCATAAACATCATTGAAATTTAAATTATTTTGAATAAAAATACAGAAACAAAGTTATATTAAGCTTGAACAACATAAGTCAAATATACACCAAATACCACCAATAAAACATGTATTTCTATTTCTGCACTTAACCGCTGCCACCATACAATATATTGTGTGTGTTCTAACCTCATGTGGGCCGATAACTTCAGCCTTTCAGTGTGTTGGTCGGGTTCTAGTATTCTAAAGTAAATCTTGATCAAGGCAACATTTTTGCCCGCCTATGTGTATCTTACTGTCAGTATACTGTATAAAGACACTTCTCCCTGACCACTCCCTCCACCACACATTTAACCAATACAAGATGAGAATAGCTTGAATCACACAGTGCTACATCGCCGTGTATTGTGTCTGAATGTAGTTGATGTTCGCCTGGAGGGCTTTACTGGTATGTATTTGCACCTGCATTGTAGCATTGTTGTTGTCCTGATGATTTTCTCCGCTTATCTGTAAGGTGTAGGTCCTTAAACTCCTATTCATCACTGACAAACACTCTCTCACACACGCACACACTAAAGCACACGCGCACATTCGCACACTCATACATACATTGCTCACACACACTGCAGTGATCTGGTTCATTTAGCCTCTTTTATCTTCCTGCTAGGAATGTGGCCAGCTATGATAAGGTCTCACCCACATGCATTACTGGGCCTTGACACACATACACACACACACACACACACACACACACACACACACACACATATATAGAGAGAGAGAGGTTGTGATAGTGGCTCTCTGTCTTCTTTGCCCAGGCGACTGGTGAGGTTTTTGTGTTGGTGACAGATGCAGTGCTGCGGCTGGCCACTCCGTCTTCCCCTGTGGTGCTTTATCTGTGTATCACATGACACACACATGCACATACACACACACACTCACTGCTCATGTTTGGACGTCTTTATGAAAACGACGGATCAGTTACAGCTCACGCAGGTCACTGGAACCGAAATAAACAGGAAGAGCTGGCTGACCTCATAACCCCCACCCTGACAGAAGGATGGCGATGGACAGAAACAAAGTGGATGAGGAGATGAGGACATTCCATCATCTGTGGATGGAGATCATGTAACATGTCACACTCATGAACACACACACACACACACACACACACATAGGCAAATCAAATCCAAAGCATTTTTTCACTGACTCATTTTAATCTGACAGAAGGCCAAGCGTATGCCAGCGCTCTCAGCCACCTGTGCTCTTGTCCACAATGCAATGTAATGCTCCAGTTTACTGCCAGAACACAGCACTGTTGCGTATATGGTGTTGAAGTTAATTCCTGGGGATTCCCATTCACAAACATTTGCTTTATTTAATGACCTTTTCCAGCTGCTGTTGTGAAAAATTAATTCACTACCATGCTTTCTCTGTGTACATACCAGCACAACAGAGGGGGCCACACACACACACAAACACACACACACACACACATAAACCCGTGGCCCCCATGTAATCCATCATCCCCCACAGACACACAGAGCTCCTTGTCCCTGTAGACAACAGAACACACTCCTCATCCTCAGCCCCCATCTCCTCTTCCACCTAGCCCTCTCCAACAGGAGATATCTATCTATCAAGCAATCACAGCCTGCCAAGACCCCTCCACCATTAAAATACAAGAAGAATGGGAGAAACAGAGAGAGAAAAAGAGAGAGATGGAGGGAAAGATAGCGGGAGTGAGCGAGAGATGAAATCCAGGTAATACCAAGCTCGTCTGTTCTGACCTGCTCCTCTGTTAGCATGCTTCACAGCACATAATGACTTTTTCCTTCTCTCCTGAAGCTCAAGAAAAGACAGTTGAGGAAAATAGTGGAAATATATTTTTATATTAATGCAGTCCCCTCCCCTCCCCCCCTCCGCCCCACCTCTCCCTATCTCCCACCACTCTATACCCCTTCTGCCTGCGGATATGCACACCTGGCTCTGTTAATTTCTATTGTCAGCAGGTCTGAGGCGGAGCAGCCAATCAGGCGTGAGCGTCAGCCCTTGGGCCTGCAGTCGCTCTGCGGCTCCAATTTAAAGGTCAGCTGATAAGCAGCCAGATTCACGCATAATCTGGGCTGCTCTGCAGGCAGACAGCTCAATGAAGGCGCACACACATTCAACAAATACACACATCATACTCTTGGTCTACAATTGACCCTCTTAAACTTTTTACTTTGCAAACTGTGATGGACATTTCTCACTTTTTCTCTTCCAGCTGAACAAAAACATGTTTGTGCCACTAATTTTTCCATCAGGTTAGATAATGTACTTTTGCTAATTGCTTGAGAGTTCAGTAAGAACTTGACTTTGTGTTTGTTGATTTGTTCATTAATTTGTACATAGTGCCTTTTGCAATGCGGAGCACTTAGGGGAATTATGGGATCCACTCTTTAAATGGCACAGAGCCCTGAGGCTGGCACTATTTAAATAGAATTTGGCGTCTTTGCACTGGCGGTTTGCAACTCTAACAAAAAATCACTTCGATTGCTGCAGTGTGCGGAGGCTGGCCAGCAGAAATTAAATGGCCTTGATCACGTCCCCCCCCAAGTCCCTACTACTGGTCAACAATGCTGTCTGACTGCTTTATTTATGGTTATGTTGTTTCCTTAATATGGCATTTTAATTTCACACGCAGACTTTTGCGAATCTGTCAAATTTAATTTTGTGAGGAGTATACTGGAACCTTAGGCAGTAATTTGTGTCTATGAGATCAGACAGGTCCAGGTGCTTAGTTACAAATATACTAGTCTTTCCTTCAGTATTCTTGTTGACAATTCAGTTGGGATGGTCTGCCCCTCTGCTCTCCTGATTGGACTTGAGAGAAAGCTGCTACGACTTAGATTGCTTATCGGCTCAGAGTTGAACTCTTTATCCACCTGACGCTCAGTGCGTGGCAGGTGGATAATAGTGTAAGATGAATGCAAAATGCCTCAAACCAATTGAAAACCACTAAGGAGGACTGTGGGATGCTGTTGAATGCTCCAGAAATAGGTAGTGACTGGACCTGGAGTGAAGAACTTTTGGTCAAATTGGAATTAATTGTAAAAAAATCCATCCAGTGTATTCACTCCCTTAAGTTCCCTGCACAAGAGAAGAATAGAGAAACCCAACATGGGCTCAAACAGCTGATAAGTAGAAGACAAACAAATCCAAACATTCACATGTGCACATCAAAAGTTTTCTTAAACGCTTGATCATCTACGAAACGCTACTTCAAGAGTCCTCATGTAGTTTACTCAGTTCCAAGACCTAAACCTTAGAAATTAATGGGAAACTAAGGTTTTATATTTTAGTGAATGTTGAGCTTTTAGATGTATAGGATCAACTGTAGCACACAGTTACTTGTAATCTTGAGATCACTATGTATGTATTCTTAGTATGGACCCAGATGTCCTCAATCTCGGCGGGACTCCTCCTTTCATTCCCTCTAATCCAAGAAGCACTCAATTACCTAATTGGATGAGTTATGAGGGTCCTTTCCTACTCTCCATTCCCTCCCATCTCAATGAGATTAACATACTCTGTAATTAATGAATTTGGGGCACTTTGAAACGATTCGCAGGATTGTCCAGACTCCGGGGGCCTGACATGTGTAACACAATTATCGAGTTGTCGAAATTAGACAATAGAGTGAGATGAATAGAGTGAAAATTAGCTGTGTTTGCTAAAGACAGGTGATCATTTCAGCCTGAACATGGATCAGGTTGATGGGGCCGTTATGTTGTTATGCCCCTTCATTGTATGTGTGTATGTGTGTGTGTGTGTGTGTGTGTGTGTGTTGATGGTAGTGGGGTTGGGGGGTAGTCAGCCATGTGATCACCAATGTATGTGATGTTTTTTCAGCGTAGCTTTGTGTGCATGCTTGTCTTTGAGTCTGTGTCCTTCTGTGTGTCTTTGTGTGTGTCATGACTTACTAATAGCAAGCGGGTAGTTCTCCTGCAGCCTCTCACCACATCATTGTGTTTGACATCTCCGCGGGCAGCCAGCAACAGAACGCTGGTGAGTGTGCAGACATTTGTCCAGCCCGCTTTGGATCAGCATTCGCACCCTGCGCCAGGTTCCCTGTCAGCTCTCATAAACAGCCACACCTTCACAAACTGGCCCGCCGCTTGAAAGTGAAAAAAGGCACAATTTTGCAAAACAAGTAACAAATAGAATTTCAACAGTGTCCCCGACTTATTGTTCTAGACAAGGACACAAATAGTAAACAATAAGACTAAAATAGATTTTTATCACCAGTGTCAGGATACAGTCCTACATACACTGCATGACACATGTGGGCTTTTGAGTACTTTACAGAAAAGTAAAATAATGCCTTAGCATAATGTAATCTTTTGAGGATGACACTTTCATAAACTACTGAACTACTTATTATAAGAATGTATGTATTTTAGTATGCTGTGTGGTGCTTTAATGAGAATAGGGAGTTCTCCAGACAAGATTTTGGACTCAAAAATGCATTTATTACAAAAGAGAAGTGGCCAGTTTTCTATATTCTTGGTCATTGTTTAGGAATTACTAACATTAAGACTGTGTAAATATTTATGTGAACATTTCAGTTGTGGATAATGGATAAGATACTAAAATCATTATCAAGAAAGTCAGGGTAAGGGTAGGTGTGGAAGTGACAGCAATGTCAGTCTGCATGCCTCCACAACCTGCCATCTTTGGGGTCTGTCTCCTGTCTGTCTGTGCCTTTAGAGACCACTCCACTTCACATTACTGCCCCTGTCCCAGCACTCCTTCTCAGCACGTTTCCCCCCGACAGAGGTAACCTTATCTCCTCCATTCTCATACTGGCATGTCAGCATGCGCCAGTCACAGTTAGAGATAGTTCTCACTATCTCTAATGGATGTAATTGAAGCCGATTCTAACATTCTAATGCACAGTGTTTCTCAAGACCCCCCCCAAACCCCCTCACAACATTCCCCCCCTAACATACACAGATCCCCATAAGGTTGTCCCTGCCAACTCTTGTCCCCAGTCCAGACAATAGTTTTTTGCTGGCTCACAACTCTGATGTTTCCATCTGGCTCCATGGCTCATATTCCCCTAGCCATCACAAAATATGAGTATATAGTATTGTATATGCAAAGTTTAGCACAAAATGTGATATCCATTATTTAAAACAAAATGATTGCTGCCATTAAACTAAAATTAATTAGTGGCTGCTGTTTAAGTTACAGTTTCCCCATCATTCATTGAGTCCAAAGACAAAAATAATCGCTCTTTTCAATTAAGGGACCTTTTTTTCATAAATGAGTCACAATATTGCCCATTGTTGTGTTCAACAGGCAAACGATAAAAAGAAAAACTATACCACTATACTACTAGTTGTATTTATAGGTACTTATTTATTCGCCACATTCATACTTATTCATCCCTATAATGTTTTACATGCATTAACAATTTGCGGGGCCTCTGTTAGACATATAGGCTAATGATACATCTAATATCCAGGTCAGCAACATGGATCAGCAGTTACTGTTTTCGAAGCAGGACTGCAGAGCAAAATAATTATGGGAAAAGAAGGGTCAGACAAAATTGCTGAAATGCATGTGTGGGCACATTCAACCGCAAGAGTATTACAGAGAATTACAGAGAATTCTTTTTGTTATTGCTATTATTATCCCTTCTCTTTTAAAACTTAATTAACCAATAAAATAATACCACTTGGCTTATTTGACTTTGGCTCTTTTTTCACCTAGGATAGTACCTGAGGAGTGTAACACCCACTGCATCTTGTCATAAAGTAACAGGCTGGTGTGCATATGTGCGTGTGTGTGTCTTATTTGGTGCATTAACACTACGAAAGTCAATCTACTGAAGCAGATGTTAGCTTATTATGTTCGACCACCCAGGACCCTGTTAGGAGAAGGACTAGGGTCATAGGTAATAAAGGATTGCATGTCAGTCAACCAATCAGACAGTCAGTCAGAGGTCCACAGGGTCCTTCAGGAAGAGCTTTTATCCAAAGCGATTTACAATTTAGCCTCTCATTCACCCCCTTACACAGCAACGGCAGTGAGCTACCATGCCGTGCACTGGCCCAAACAAATTTGGGGGTTCAGTGTCTTGCCCAAGGACACTTAAACGTGTGGACAGGAGGAGCCAGGGATTCGACAGCCAACCCTGCTCTATCTCTTGAACTACAGCTGCCCATAGGTCAGCAGTATTTACCTCCAGATAAACATCCCCAATTTTCTCTGTCTCCTATTCACTACAATAAAACAACATATTGTTCCCCCCCTCTTCTCCTCACATGATGACATGAAGCATATTTTACAGTCAATTGTGCCCTACGGCTTTGGCTCCCTATCACAAAAAATGTCAGCACTGCATAGAAATTTGTTTCTATATTTAAAGTTGTCATCCTTCTGATTTTTATATTAAAATTGCCATACTTGACACTTTTTTTCACTGGCAACTTTTGTAGCAATACCTATTCAATGAATAACTATGGCTGAAAGCACATTGGGTGTTTTTATACTGTGGACATGAAACATGAATCCCTATTTTTCCATTAACCACCTGCTCCTAAAGGTATGTCTCTTGGCCACTTAATGGCCACTTTGAGTGTTATTCTCTATAAAAAACTCCATCCAACTAAACTGCAATTGCAACTGAAGCCAGAACCTTCAAGCTTTACATATATATATTGACACATTAAAAAAAAACAACTCAATAAGAGACAAGTCATCTGTAAAGGACAGTTGAGACACAAACTTCAAACTTCCACATCAGAACCAAACTCTCCACTCAAAACCATGTAACCTTACATCTAAAACGAACTTTGCATTCAGACATCACAGAAAAGCCATCAAATACAAAACAACACATGTATATATTTTCAGAATGATTAATTCCTCAATGTACTGTAGTAATATGAACTGAAACTGAGTGAAAAAGTAAATGCACTGTAAAAATATGCAACTGATAAAGAAAGTAGAATACAGTAAAGTAATTTCCATGTATTTACAATATAAACCAATGAAAAAAAACCACTTTGTACATAAAGAAAGAAATCACACTTATTCTGCCTCAGGTCTTTGTGGATCCATTGTTCCAAAACAAGTGAACTGACCCATGGCTCATTCATATTTCTATCCTGAGGTTCTGATTGGTGTGTGAGCAACTTTGACTCTTAGTGTTTCCACCTGGAGAATTGTGTGTTAATTGGGTTCCAGCTGTGATAACTTGAGTTAATGATATTGAATGCCAGTGCTCTCTAAATGAGCACATGAGTAAAAACAGGGGAATAGTGTTTATAGTTTTGGAAAATGGGTCTGTCTTTTGGTAGATGGCGTCATGGTTTGGGATGTTAAGTTAATAGGCCCAGTTATAGTGTGTAAGCAACTGAGAAAAACTTTAAGACCAAAACAAATGCAGCTTGCGAATGTGTTTGCATGCAAGCTGCCAGCTAACAGTGTGCTCAGAAATTAATGGAGTCACTTGCAATTTTTATCTGCAAAGAATGTGCTTCAAGCATTTACGCTTTTCAGCACTGCAACATTGCTAACGGTTAAAATTCATTTAATAAAGAAAATATTAATATTTAAATAGGCTTCGGGCAATGCACAGTATTATAATTTAGAATGCACATTGTACATTGTTTGCATAATTAATTCATTGCAGCTTCATCTGTAAATAATATTGGTACCAAACCATTTGCCCAGGCACAGAAGACCACTATCAGTACCTACAATATGTGTGTGTGTGCGTGTGTGTGTGTGTCTCTGTTGCAGGCCTCACAGTCACTACTGCTCAAACACTGAGAAAATTTCCACAGTACTGTCTTATTTACTCTCTGGATCGGTTCTGTCACACAGGCATGCAGACAGGGGTACACATACACACACACACACACACACATGCCATCCATGCCCTTCAAAGTCAGTAGAGAGGATATAAACACCAATATGTCCGCTTCACACAACCATGTAGAATGTTGAGTATGCCTGCTATGATCTCCCTCAGATCATATTCTATAGGTTGTTTTCTTGGTGTCTCTCGAAAGGCTCTCGTTTTGCTCATGACCTCAAAACTTAGAGCATAACATGCTATGGTGCATTAGGACTGCAGCTGAACTGTGATAAATGCCAGTTTGTGTCAAGATAGCGTATTTGAAGATATTTGTCAGTAATTCTTAAATGTGGAAAGAAGGAAATCAAAGCAGTCCTTTTTGAAATCTGTTGCAAACATTCTAACTGTAACAGGAATGTCTAAATCACAAGCTGCAATATGGCATGAAAGTCAGCACTCTTACTGGATAAATACCACTGTCAACAATGATTGTTAAACATGAAATGTTCCTTTTCATTTAATTGTGTGTGTCTGTTTCCAACAGAGGATGGTGTTGATATCACAGATCACAAATACAAGACAACAAATGTTTTATGATAGGATAAACAAACCACTGTAGGGTCAAGGATGCTGAGAGCCGTCTGTGGTGGTTTATACATATCCACAGTTTCCAATTCTTCCTTGTTATTTCTGTGTTTTTGATAACAGCACAAGGCAGACCCCTCATGCTACATCCTGCTATAATTAACTCTATCCAACCTCTAATACCAACCAAGGTTTTTACATTATCTTTTCCTTCCTGTTTGCTTCCACTCTTCCTACTTTTTCTCTTTCCCTCGCTGCCCCTCTTTTATTCTCTCTCAAATAACTGGAGCCATGCCTGGTTTTCACTTTTTGTTCAGTGTAGCCTATGTGCTAAAAGCCTTGCCCTTTTTGTTCTCCACTGCGGGCCACCCATAATGCTGTTCTAGTCTCGACCTCAGCTACATGAATAATTTACCTGGCTCACTGTGGCAACTCTTGTAACATCCCAACCTCCCATCCCCACTGGACACCTGGGACACTTTACACACCCCTGAAGGAGACGCACCCATGATTTTCCCCCTTCTCACCTCAGCTCAGCTCCTCTCCACCACCTTCTCCCATCAAATATTTAGTCAGTGTAGATGGAGAAGGCACACATCCCTGGCTCCCCCATGGCTTCCACTCACTGTCTCATCTCATCTTTTTCCCTCATACGCTACATGTCCTGCTGTTCTTCTCAACTCTCTTTACGCACAGAGGCAACAGGGAGACTGAATGAGGCGATGAGCGCCTGAAACATTTAGGTTTCTGCCCCTTCTGAGTGGCCTTGTCAAACATGATGAAATCTCAGCTCTGTGCTGGGGAGAGAGCTGCAATCTTGGCCTGCCACTGTCTAGCGTAAAATCTGTCCTAGATAGATGCTTTGTGGATCAGAATGCTTAGATACCAGTCTTACCTTTTTCCTTTTATTGTTTGTAACAGTACATGGCCAGCAGTCACATCTTCCCTCAGGTGGTGGACCAACACAAGCCACATATTTTCCCTGCCTTTTCTCTCTGAAAGAAACACAAAGCCTGAAATATGAGACACTCTTTCTTTGAGTGTTTTGTGTGTATCAGAGTTCTGTTGGCGGTCGATATGCTTGTCACTCAAGATGATGTGTAGGGTGATCGCGAGTGTGTGTCTGTGTGTGTATGTTGTCCAGTAAGATTGGTATATCCATGTTCACACCTTGAAGGCCCTGAAAACCTATTTTCTTGACCAGCTTCTTACTGTGAGAGACGGGATCCTATATGAACACACTATTTTCTGCCGAGCACAGTTTTGATTTGTGCTCTTTTGTATTTGTTCCTCCAACTGCTTTGAAGTGGCTCAGTGGGAAAAGGTGATGTCACATACTTCTTTGCACCAATCCAGATTTCGAAATATTTAAATCAAAACAGTCCGATGAAGCAGATAATCTGAGTATTTTTGTGTTTTTTTCCAGATTTTAATTTTTTATTGTGGCATATGTATTTGTGAATATTTAATGTTATAGAAATACTTAAGACTTGAAACCACATGTTTAGTGGTTTTACGTATGTGTCTGTGGTGGCGTGTGCAGGTATACAAGCTCAGAATTCAAGCTCGAGTTCGGAGTATTTGTGTTGCTTCCCTGCGGGGTCACAGTCTCCCTTGTGTCTTTGTCATCACAGCTTTTGTTCCCGACAGGCCTGCTATTCTGGGCAGAGAAAGGTCATTCTCCCCTGAGATACTGGCACCTTAAGGATGCTTAGATCATAACCACACGCGGTCCCCCTGTAGCGTGAGGCAAAATGTGCTGTTGTTAATTTGTAGCAGTCTGTTTATATGCTTATGTAAGTGTTTAAAGAGAGATCCAGATTCCTGTATCCATTTAGGATCAGCTCCAATGCATGTTAGGCTACATCTTAGCAATGTCTCTTATATGAATTTTTATATAATAACATATATATTGGTTTGTGGACTCCCGTTTTGAAGCCTTGAATTTGGCATTTTGACCTTCACCATCTTGGATTTTTGGAGCCAGAAATGACCATATTTGGACAAAAGGGTAGAGCTGACCCTAACGCTAATTGCTAGCTGCTAGCTGCTAGATTGGTTAGCATGGTGCATTTACAGTCTATGGTTAACTGTGATAATGCTAAAGCTAATGATAATTTTGGCTAGTGAAAAACAGGCTTAAAACAAAATGGAAATATAAAAAAACAGAACAGCTGACTCCTTAGAGGGTCTTTTAGTACAACCGACGTATGTAACCAATGTTGTCGCCATGGTAGCGACTTGTCAATCGCAGGGTAGCCACACCCTGAAGCTTTCCCTGCTTTATTGTCTATTTTATTCTAAATGGGACCATAATTATAAAATGAACATCATGCTGTATTGAAGCAGACTTGAAACTAGTGATTGAGTCCATAAGTGCATTGGGAAAGTGTTTACTGAGGTAATAAATCAAGTTAGTAGTAGGGTCATTTTCAACTTCTATACAATCAGACTACTTTTTGCAACCAGTGGAGTGGCCCCCTGCTGGCCATTAGAGAGAATGCAGGTTTAAGGTACTTCCGCATTGGCTTCACCTTTCAGACCCAGAGCCTGCTGCTTGGTACTGAGGTATGTGACAGTTGAAGTAGGGTCACTTGCTCCCCTCTCTATTTTTGTCTCTGTGTTCTATGACATATGACGACAAGCTGGTGGGTAGTTCATGGAAAATTGACCCGTGCGTCATAACATCCCTGCCCTTAAACCTTCACATATGATGAAGTGACCCTGTATTCTTGCGTGAGGCCGCCCCCTCACTGGAAAAGACAGAAAAGGGGGCTTTTGTCACCTGTTTCCATATGTGTGGAGAGACGGAGCGAACAGCTGCTTTGGAGAGATTGGGAAACAGCTACAAGGATACACACCTACAGCTTGAGGAGCGAATTAGAGAGGAAACCATATGTTGCTGAAGGTTATGTGAGACCATGCAACTTGGAGTTCAACTCTCTTGACTCCAAGAAAGACGCTTTCAACTTGAGAATGGTAGTTTAGCCGCTGATAAAAGCAAGCTGCAGAGCATTGATTGGAGCATTTAAGAGTGTGTGTCACCTTTACTTGAGAGTCTCCTGATGTTTTCAAACCAGCACCCCATCAAAAAGCTGATGCGCATATTGATTAGGCCCTACCCAGAAATACTTCAAAAGTCCTCACCAACAGGACATCTATGAATGGTTGTAGGGGTATAAATGAGTAATGGTGTTGCAAAAGCTATAAATGATTGGCATTGAGCTGCCCGCTAGCAAATTATGCTGTTCTCTCTCTATGTTTGTGAGTTTTTGTTTTTTCGTGTGTGCAAACAGAGATTTGGTTTCCCATATGGGTGTGTGTGTGTGTTTATACTACCCAGAGCAGCAGTCACCGCAGGGTGGGCTTTTATTAAAGAGTTGTAATGAGTGAGAGCCATCATGAGCCAGCTCGCCTATTGATTACCTATAAAGAGCACTCAGTGGAGACGAGCTGTGATCCATAGATAATGCTTTGCACAGGGAGGCTCAGCTTAGCCTGGTTCCAAACCTCTGAATCGCCACCCACATCTCAAATTTTGTCGAGCAATTCAAATAGATCTGGTGTCGCTTTGGCAAATGGCTGTATTCCAGGATGGAGAGACATCTGAGCCAGTCATTGCCTTTGAGGATGGGTCTAAACAGTGATGCAGTGGTGACTTTACCAAGCTGTGTCAGATCGGGACTTAAACATAGCTATGATCAGCAGATTAATATTTTTAAGACAGGCCAAACACTTAAACAGGGGAATCTTCAGTATTGCTTAAGTAATAAAGGCTAACTGTACACTGGCTAACACAGTCTCAGTGCTGAATGAAAGGGACGTCAAAGCAGCCAGACATGTCTTTCACTAGTGTCGATTCAGAGCAAAATCAAATCCACCCACAGAAAACGGCTAACAAGAAGGCAATCAGACAGAATAATGGAAGGGTAACGAAATGGCCTTTCAATCTGAACATCAGCCTGAGCTCACCTGCCACACCAATGAGACCTCAGCAGTGCAGCACCAAAGGTATCTGCACACTTCTGCATAGCAACAACAATGCAAGACACAAAAAGCGTGTTGAGATCCATACACACACAGGTCTGAGAACAACACACAGAATACATACAGTATATCACTTGTGTAAATGAAAAGGTTACGTGATACTTTAAAGCTACTGTACTAATGCATTATGAGACCTACCTGTAACAAACAGTTTGTCACCCTGTGGCATTTAACTGCTCTGTTCATAATATTGCTCTAAGCTTTGTCTTTCAGCAGCATTTTGTTTTTCCGTATTTGTGGAAAGTTAATTGAAAATGTAACCAAGCCAAGAAGGACATGATCAATCTGGGGATGATTATTAAGAAAGCCACCTCGTTATCTTTCTGCACAATAAGAGAGCCATTGCAAACGTTCAGAGCATTTCAGACCATTCATGTTATATCATACTAACTGAGTCCATTTTAGAATTAAATTCTTACAGTACTGTACCTCACAAAATGTCTATAACCAGTAGAGGTAAAAGTGTTCTTTTGTTAATGAAATCCTGCCTGACCTGGCTGTCTTCCTTGTGGAAGCACTGATGTTTGTTTGTACTGCTTTCTATTGTAGGTCTGTTTTCCCTTTTTGAGTCTCTATTTGATTTCTAATGATTTCTGCTAAAGGAATAGTTTGATATGTTGGGATTTACTGTACACTCATTCGCTTACTTGCCACAAATTAGATGAAAAGATTGATATCACTCTCATGTCTGTACGGTAAATATGATGCTACTGCCAGCAGCTGGTTAGCTAAGCTTGGAATAAAGACAGGGGGAAACAGTTAGCTTGGCTCTGTCCAGAAGTAACAAAATCTACCTACTAGCACCTACAAAGCTCACTAATTAGCATGTTATTTCTTGTTTGATTAATCCGTGAAAAAAATGTGTAAAAGTGACAAATTGTGGCTTTACACAGAGTTATTTGCTGGCCTGTTTTTTGGACGGATAGTCCAAAAAGTCACTGCAGCTCACCAAGAAATAGTCTGGAAAACACACTTCAGATTTTGTACAGATTAAACAAACAACATTTAACGTGTTAATTAATGAGCTTTAGTAATGCTGATAGACGGATGTTGTTACCTGAGTGTGGTACCAATCTTCTCAACAAACTCTTGGTAAGCAAACAAGGATATTTCCCAAAATATTGAACTATTCTTTTAAAAGGTGTAATAGTATTATTACTGTTACTTGGAGTATAATGAGTTGATATACTGTATATTTGGTACTGTAATACATGTGTGGTCCAGCATACTAATTTCACAAAGCTAATCCACAAATTTCTCAACTCAAATTTTTCACTCAGGTTGTATACAAGCTCAGTGATACACTGATAGCGCCTAACCTGTATCATTCCCTTTTTGCTACCAACTGCACTATATTTTTGCAATTTTTATTTAAATGTTAAAACTCCAAGTGTAAATTGTATATACTTTAGTACCTACTTGAAAAATGTGGTGTCTATAGCATGTTAATGTTACTAGTTTATTCTAAAATCATACAATGCAATGCTTTGCCTTTGATAAATGGATAAATTGCAGTTATGCAACAATAGACCTGTAAGGTATGGTTCAACATAATAATTATTCCTTCAAATCTCAAATCACTATGCACTATAGAGTAAACTTTTGAGTGTTTATAATATAACAATAAATGAGTAAACAAGGGAATGATATTGGACACAGCCCTAATCTAAACTGGCAAGGCTCAATAGACATCATCTTGGAATGACTGCAGCTTCAGCTGAAATCTAAACATACTTTGTCTTGTGGATATTATCTAAACCACGCCTCACAGCTGACTGGCTGCCAGTCTCCATCAGCTGTTGACCAATATAATCCAAATTATTATTGTAGCAAAACCTTAGCTTACAAGACTAATAAATTACAATAAGATTGCAATGTTGCATCAAGGCCAGTTTAGCTAGACCTCAAAATGGTTCTGGTTATTGAACTAGACTTTCTAGCAAGATTAAAGCTAATGGTCTATAAAAAAAATCAGATGGAGGTTAAAAGTCTAATCAGAAAATGTCATCATGTAAAAATGAGACAGTGTTTGTGTTGCTTTATTGGTTTCCATATACTGTATGTCACTTAAACAAGGGCGTGAAACATGACATGAGATTTGAAGCACCAGACATTTTGCCTACCTAATATGCAGTAACATGGCTAACATGAATTTTGCACACTAAATTACCTCTTACAGAGTGAATTCTATGAACGACGTCACGTTGATTTACAGTGGTATTGAATCTACAACGCTAGCCCGTAGATCATGCAGGGGTTGGAAAAGCACTGCAGCAGCACTAGGAATGGACAGAAAACATATGCTATGTTTAAGTACATCCAGATACACAGGTCCCCCTGAGGCTGGGGAGCGGGTGGTGAGATTGAGGACTCACCCCATCACTAGTGATCTGTGCAGTTTGACACACAAGTCAACGCCCCCTTGACAAAACACACAAGTGCACAGTATCGTAACAACACACACACACATACACGCCTCAGACAGTTCATTTCAATGCAAATAAGTGTTCGCCCCTCTTCTGGGAGGAGAGCTTGGCAGACTGCATTTTCTCTTCTCTATCATGTGGAGGATCTAGATTGTATAGTGAGCTCTCGGGCAGAACCAAGCCGCCTTGAGTACATACATTGCATTGCTTGCTTGAACTGATTTATTGAGTTTTATGTTAAGTACCAGGCAGTTTTTATTCTGGCTTGTTGCACTGTATTCATGCAGGAAGATGCAGTCATGCTCATAGTGAATGATGTGTATTTACATTGTCTTAAATATATTGTGTGGTTTAATTGTTTAGCGTCACAGACTTGCGTTATTGTTGTGCTGATATATGGTCCACTCTATACTGTATGCCTGCAGCATTACAGATGAGACTAGCTTCTTCCGCCCTCCCAACGGGCTTTTGTCCTCCAAAGAATGGAGGCTCCTCACTTCATCGGATAGATTACAGCCAATTAAATGTGTCCGTTATCACCCATTAATTACCGCCACCCCTTCTGCTAGAAATAGGCCTGACCAAGCAACGGCCGTGGACGTGAAATTGACCCAAATACATCAAGATGAGTTTCCATTTTTTACCTCTTTAATCAGCTCTCATCAACAGAGGCCTGTCATTGAACCGAGTCATCTTTCACCATGATTCCCAAGGATATGTGTGTTGCTGGGTTAGCATGCATGAGTACAGTATGTTGTGTTTGTATAAATAGACGTATATATGTGTAAGTAACTGCACATGGATGCATATACGTGTTTGTATGTGAAAGTGTGGGTGTGCGTGTGCATTCGTGTGTCTATACCTACGTGTACTTGTAGTTTTTTTGCGTGTGCTGCTGCATGTGGATGTGCTGTGTGCATGTGCTGGGTTATTTGAGGTCAGAGCTGATGGAGTGGGCTCCCTGAGAGACAGGCAGCAGCCCTGAAGGATTGACACTCTGTGACACCTCTCTCCACCAGCCTGATTAGTCACCTCTTTGATGTAGCAGCCTATATTAAGGCTCTTATGTGGAAGACGGCTTGACACTTGCCGGCTGAATAGGGCTGATTGAGACAAATACAAAATCTCAAGCTGTATGAACAACATAATACTGAAACACATTCTCACATCAGTGGGCCAAGTTGTGCTTTCTTCCAACTACTTTGCTTTTTGGACGTTGTGCAGATGTGCGTGCACATGTGTGAGCACCTGTCTTGCAGTTCAGTGTCCTGCTTTCTCAGTCTGCATTTTGGGAGTGCTGCACACTGGGCAGTGTTGCAGAATGAGAGGAATTTCAGGAAATGTTAGCCAGATCAGATTTCCTCCCTGTCTACCTCTTTCTCTACCTCTCTCTTTCTTTTGCTTTTGTACTTTCTTCTTCTTTACTAGCTCAAGGGAGTCGACAGCTGCCCCTTAACACAGAAATCAGGCATTAGAGGAACAGCCTGACAATTAGTCTGCTATAGCCTCACTGGGACAGGATCAGAGTAACACGATGGACAGAGAGCAAGAAAGAGAAGGAGTGAGAGATTCAAAATGTATTCCTGCCCAGGGTAATTTTGAAGAAACACATTTAGGGTTTCACATTTTTCACTCAGAGGTGCGTTTTCAAGATCTTGGAATTGCCTGGTCAAATCTGAAAGTGGCACAGTGAAAGGGAATGTATTAGTAGTTCCACTCCTGTTTAATGACCTTACTGCAAACCATGCCACGTCTCCTTTTTTGGAGCAGTATGCATTCCAGAAGAGTAGAGGGTTATATAAAATTGGATGATGCGACACAGCAAATATAATAACTTCCTTCATTTTTGATTCTTTGGTCCCTCAAAATTCAAGATGTATTGTTATGAAATTTGGTTTGGCTATGCAAGATTCACGGAGGATGATTCCTTATGATTTTTAGTGACCACTGATCTTTGGTCTGATGCCACCATCAGACATTTCATGTTTTAAAAATGTCAAGACATATCAAAAGGCACAGGGTAGATACTCAAGAAACTTTCTTATTCCATTAATGGTGTAAAGAGGATAAACTAATTTGATTTTATTGACTCCATGGCCTTTCCTTTAGTACCATCCTTAGGACAAAGTTTTTGCACAATTGTAGGTAAGGTTCCAAGAATTAAAAGCATAATTTCTGCCAAAGACTCTCACCCATTGCAACGACAATACATGTGAGCACATGTATATTAAATAAGTAAATACAGCAATATAGAGTATTTTAGGCAAAGTAGGCAATTAAAACAACAAATAAGGTATTGTATGAAATATTTGTCTAGGTATTATATCCATATGTAGGAAAAATTGTAATTCTATCTATGTGGGGCTGGTTAACAGATAGTTGAAGAACGCAGGCATACAGTGAGCTCTTTTCTTTACACACTGAAAAAGATGCACCTCACTATGAAAGATGTATTTGTTGACATATAGAGTGTTAAGAGGAGAGAAGAGGGAGAGATAAGGTAAGTGATAAAGTGAAAAAGAGGAAAAAAGTTTTAACCTGCTGCGTTAGTTAGGAAAAAAAACAAAACCTCTGTCTGTGTGTGTGTGTCTGTGTGTGTGTGTGTGTCTGTGTGTCTGTGTGCCTGTGTGTGGGTGCATGCGCATGCTTCCAAACTTCCTTGCAGCTCTTTTAGTTCCACGCTTGTAGAAAACATTTTACCAGATCAAAGCGTTTAACACTCTCAAGGCCTGGGCACCAGCCAGCTTCCTCCCTACCCGTTCCTCCGCACAGCCATACGAGCATGCACACTAGTTTATCCATCCTTTACCCACCACATCTTCAGGGATTTCACAACACTGAAGTCACCCCAAACATTCCACCTGGTGTGGACTGCCATCAGGTTCTGAGATAAGCCGAACGTAGTCGAAGCCCCTCAGCTCTCGTCTCCTGAGCGGCAGCCACAGTGGCAGAGTGGTATCAGCTCGACCACACAGCAGCCACGCTCCCTCCCTATCTCTCTTACCCTCCCCCCCAGGTGCTCTTTGACAGAAATAATTGAGGTAGGGAGGTGGTGGGAGGTTAATGAAGCACTCCCAACACACGTCTGACCTTTCCCCAGCCCCTGCGCAAATCATCGCAGCACAGTTTTTTGGACATTTTTAAATGAAAGCCTTTAAATAATTTATCTAACTATAGTTCCCGGAAGGCCCTTCATTAGAGATTGGCCGTGACATTTCCCTCCTCCCCCCAGCCTCTCATACTTACCGCCTCACATCCAGTCCAAGAATATCACTGTCGATTTCTCTCGCCTTTGTCTCTCTTCTGCTGTCATGTCTGTCTTGGTTTCTCTGTCTCTGTCTCACTGTCTCTCTCCCTCTATTTCCACTCTCTCTCTCTCTCTGACATTAGATTGAGATCTGTGGTGTGTTCCACACATGGCTGTGAAATGACAGACGGGCGTCAGGGCAGGAGATGTGATTTTGCCGAGGCGGAATGGAAATCGAGCTTATTTAATCTTTAAACGTGTTGCAGGCTAAATGACAGTCAAATGGATTGCAGTGGGGAAGCAGCAGGAAACACAAAAACTGATTAATCATCTGCTCGGTTACTAAACTGTACATTGGCAACGAGCAAATCAACAAGTTCTCTCCTGTTTCATTACCTCTGTGTCATTTGAGTCCTAATCAGAATGAAAAATGGTACCATGTTGTGGTGGTAAGACTGAGAAGCTAGCTTTCTGTTAGCATCAAGACAGACTCAACCTTTATGCCTCTCTGTTACTTTACTTTATCTCCACAGGAGCCAGGATGCAAAATATTGACTTCTGTTTCATGCCTGCTTGATTGTGAATGATGAATAATGAAGACAGATTTGTACAGTATTAGACAAGCTTGTATGGGGATGGGTGACAAGACAGGTTCAATTACCAGTTCACTAACACAGGGAGGAAATCAAAGCTTTTCTTTGACAAAAATCAGTGCTAACAGATGGACATATGAGTGTGCATGTGCAGACATCAATCAAACACAACACAACAAAATCACCCCGTCAGTCTGGTGCATAGGTGTGAAAGACAGAACAAACTAGATCACGTATATAAAGGGAAGAGTGCTGTCATTTCACCCAAAATGCAATTCATCAGGCTGATGAAATCAAGAAAAATGAGACGAGACAACCGTCCCAGTTATACAATATTGATATTAGCCTTAAAGTTATCAGATACAATGTGTGAGGCACTACAGAAACACAGCCTTCCCAGGGGAAGAGCAGCAGTAAGGCAATATTCACTTGTCTCCAACACTCATAACTTGTACAGCTTCTGTGCAGCTGTAGGGAGTCTCCAAAAATTCTGGCAAGTCAGTTTAGCAGACTTCAAATGTGATTTAACCTCTTCTGTACGGTGGCTGGGAGAACTCAGTGCACTACAACTTGAGAAAAGAACAAGCGAATGGGTGAAATATATTCAACAATTCGACAACCAAAACACTGCAGAAAAAAAGCATATCGAAAAACACATTTATCAGTTTGACAACAACATATGGAAATGCAAACACTGAATCATTTCATCCTCCCCAGTTTAAGAGATGTATTCATCTGACAAGAACAGGTAGAAAGATTAGTTTGGCATTATTGTTTATTATTTCAAATTAAAACAGTATAAAAAAAAAATATACAATTTTACATGTGAATTCCTGTTGAGAGGGGGCATTAGTTAGGATTGTTTTGTCCTAACCAAGCTGTAGTGAGTGATGTGTTCATAAAAGTCATTTTCAGTCAACATGAAGCTGCGGTAGTGGTTGCTAGGAGCAGTTTGAGTAACAATTTTAAGGAAGATTGAAGAAATATGTTGAGTTATTTCTGTAAATCGACTTACGACGTGTACGGCTGTGTCGATGTCATTCACACAATTTTTCTGTCGCTATTTTTCACGGAGGTAACTAGCTAGCTATGAACGAAGATGACATCAACGTTCTTGATCCTGCTTACAAAGCTCTGATTGGTCGATTGTTTTTCATACACAGCTTTTTCCTCTGGAATAAATCAATGGCACCTATATGAACCACTGCTGCTCTGGTCTGGAACTAGGCTGGCACATACCTGTCATACCAGTCAAAGGTTTTGGTGTGTATATTATATACTGTATATTAAACTAAACAGCATCCTCAAGAGTTATATTCAATTAGAGATACTTTCTCAAAAGAAATACATACATATATGGTTTTCATTTGATTTTGGCCAGAAGAGGTAACTTTTTCCAGTTGGTTATCTTGACTGACAAGTGAATTTTCATTGGAGTGGCACTCTGACCTGTGGTTCTGTCAGCCAATATACTTTTGAAAGAACTCTTCTTGGCGCTTCATTTCAGGTCTGTAAAACTGTCATCAGAACTCTTCTTGAATCGCACAACAAAGCGATAAAATTAATTTGCCGACTTTTCTGCAAGCTCATACCTGCCACTAACTCTGACTTCAAATGTTTTACGTTATCTTGCAATTATATCAGATTTTTGTATGCAATTTGCTCATCATGACCATTATACCATATGGCATCAGCATCATGAATCTTTTATTCACTTCATTAGTCAGGAAGTTCTTTCACTCCTTAATAAATCTGTTTCTCTGCTGCTGCAGTTCATACAAAGCACCTCACCGCCACCCCTCTCTTTCACACTCTTTTTTTCTCTGTTTCTCTCTTGTGCTATCAGAAGTTCTTTATTACCTGGAAACAAGGGTAGATTTATGCCTTTGTCCGGGACAGAGGCAGGTGCGGTTTACAGTGTGCGTTGTGAAGGATGAGTTGTGCGCAGGATTAGTTTTCAGGGTAACGGATAGAGCTGAGTTGTGAGGAGAGGAGAGAAGGAGTGAGGAAAAGAGGGTAGAGAAAAGGAGAGGAGAGCAGGATCATCTGGTCGTCTGTTACCTTGTGCTGTAGTGGATGCAGGCAGAAACAATAGGGAAGGACTGCTTCATTAACTCTCAGGGTCCACAGCCAGGGTCTGTCTGTGGCTGTCTGCGTCGCTCACCTTGGAAGACTGCTGCCCTCGCTCTCTTTCTCTTTCTCTGGCTCTTGTTTTATGTCTGGTCCTTTCTGCTTCTCTCTTTGCTTGGTAATGCGGGGATTTGTGTTAATACCAGGAGAAGCCATGGGAGATGCACTAGACTGATGTGTAAATTTCACTTACGTAAAGACAGATGGTCTAATTATCTACCACAATGAAGGCCTGCAGAAGAAATACTTGCTTGTGTTTTTACTTGAAAATCTTCATATGTCTCAAATGATGAAATAAAGTTTAGATACAGTACATCTGCATTACTGAATGCAGGCAGGTTGAATGGCCCATTTGGACTCCTCTAATGAGCAGTGAATTGAAACCCAGTCATAACAATTAAAAAGTGTAGTGTATTTGCACTGTTATTCTAGTAAGTAACAATGCCTTGGTGTTCATATTGTTTTAACAGCTCTGAGTTCAGGGTTTCATCTCACAGATTTTAATATTTCCTGTGGCCGCATGATTCTACTTTGATTATTTCTTGTGTGGTGTGCATGGTGATATGCTTCTCTTGTTTCAGTAGGTAATGCTGTATTTCAGACAGAACAAAGGGCGGAATGCACTATTAGCTGCTGCCTCAAACACATTGCTTCACAGTTCTGTTTTCGAGATCTAAACATTTTGGGCGTAGGAGTTTCTGCATTCCATTTTTCTCCTAGTAGGGAAACACACACACACACACACATAAGCATACACACACACCCAGAAGTATCACAGTAAGTGATTGGATGTTAACCAGCCTGGAATAAAACAGATGGAAGGCTGCGCTACAGCACCGAACACAGGAAATGGATTTATCCCACCCACCTCCTTCTATTTTCCCATCATCCTTTACTGTCCTCAGTTCTCTCACCATAACACACTAACACAATCTTAACCATTAGTTTCATTTCTGTCCACAAAGTGCATTTAGCTATCTACATTTTTTTTGGAAAAAGACTGGCATCTTATCATATTTGAAGATGGCTGACAAGTACGATTAAAATTCTTGAGTATAATCCTGTTGGTACAGCTGTTGCACTGCTTAATCAATGTACCTCGCCTTTCCCTCTGCTTTCTGCGTATCATTGCAACTTTCCCAGAACTAATTGTGGAGATATTTAATGGAGATAGGTGCCGTCTGGCTGCCTCAGCCCATCCACTGCAGCACGCTGCCCGACCAGGAAAAAAAGAGATGAGAGGAAAGTGTGATGTTTTCAGCTTTTAATAAGCCAGAAACTCCTTTCCGTGCCACGTCAGGGGAAGCAAGAAGTTACTTCATTTTGCTTAACATGTTTAGGCTCTGTATGTCACGTATGTTCACATGCTTGTTTATTTGCTTCTGTCTGCCATCCCTCTTCCCAAATAACTTATTCCCCGCCTCCAGCTACATTTTCATTTAGCACAATAACAGCCTTACATGTTACTGCTGTTGCCTTTTTTGTTGTTGTTGCCACTCACATTAATAATTTGCCTTTTTGTTAACTGACTGATGTAAAGTGGGCTAATCCTTTTATGAGAGGAGAGGGTGAGGCGGAATTTGTCAGCGAGTGTTTGTTAATGAATCAAGCTTGTATCATCGGTATGCACAATGTGTTAATGTGTAATGTGCATGCTGGTGTGTGTGTTGTGTCTGGGAGGGAGCGGGGCTAATTTCCACCCTGCTAGGGTCCTAGAGGACTAAGCTGCTTTTGACCTGATAAGCTCATTAGAATTCCACACTAATTACAACAGGCCCTGTTTGGCTGTCACCAGATGAGAACAACAGGTCCCGACCACATCAGCCTACCAAAGAGGGAGAGTAAAGTAAGGGAATAGAGGATGGGATACATAGATGCTTGTGAGGAAGAAAGGAGAAAGAGTGAAATGAGAAGACTAAAGTAAGAGAAGAGAAGAAGAAGAAGGAGGGGGTGAATTGTTCAACGTAGGGACGTATGTAGGGATGACTAAGAAAATGCAAAGCTAGCAGTACAATGAAAAGTCAAAATTACAAATCGAGAATCCTACAACTTTGATACAGAGAAAGGAAGACAACGGCGTGAGAAAGAGGGAGAGACAGAGGCGGGAGGGAACGAGAGGGAGAGATTGTAAATTAGCTGGGCCGCCGCAGAGCGTTTTCTCTGACTTGTCGAGGCTAAACTGAGGGCAGCAGGGAGTGGGGCCCGATATGTCAGAATCTCCCTGGCAACCAATCCTTCAGCCGCCCACACACACACATGCATTAACACACGCTCACATACACACACACACACACACACACACACACACACTCCACATGCAGCACCCTGTTGAGGCTGGGTGTTGTTTGCATCCCAGCCCAGATTAAATCTGAGGCAGGCCCAGAAAAATTTATAGCAGGGTCTTTACGCCTTTTTTGTTGAAAACCAAACCGGCTCTCTTTTCACACTCTTACCTTCTTCTATCGTCCTCCATTTCCATCCATCCCCCTCCGCTCTTTCTGTCTGTGTCACTCTGCCTGTCATATGTCGTTTTCTCTCTGTGTTTTTTCTGTCTCAGGCTCAGGCTGCAGTGCACACCGTCAAAAGGATCACTTGTTTCCATTCAGTGCGTGTGTGTTGTGCCTATCCGTGCGTACGCCATGCACTTGTATGTCTACAAAATGTGTGCATTAATGTGTTTGTGTGTGCGCAAGCGTGGGCTGTGCTGTCTGGGGGGTAAAAGCACTCACAGGGGACCGTCAGCCTCGACCTCTATTATTCCCTTCCATTTGCTATTTCCACTCACACTGCCGCAGAATGTGAAAGGGAATTATTAGAGTATGTCGATTTGTTCTCTATGTCAATATGAAGCATCCCTCTAATCCCACTGTAGTGCCATACTCTGTCATTCAGTCACTCGGCTCTACTATAGTCCAAAGCCACTAGAGCCAGAGGCCTCACTCATTAACCAGGCTTTTCTAAGAGACATGGAGTCACCCCCAATGCCACAGCCTGTGTGTGTGAGACATGGGCTGGGTTGTCTGTATGTTTTTGTGTGCATGTGTACTGTATTTTCTTGTGTATATGCGTCGGTGGATGTGTCTTCTTTCGTGCAGAGGCATGACACGTGTGTGTGTGTGTGTGCGTTTGTATTTGATGTCTAGCTCACTCCAGGCTAGTGTGTGTGCAGCCCCTGGGTAGCAGCTGGTGGGTGGGCAGAGCAGAGCAGAGATGAGTGGGTTAGCCCCTGGCACACATCTGCACCTTGGGACCAGTAGCTGCTGGCGCCAGCCATCTTTGGCACCGCTTCGTCCCTGGGTCCTCCAAAGGCTGAGCCCCTCAGGAGATGTGTACGACTGCAGATATGTGCGCGCTAGTATCTGTTTGTGTGGCGAGTCTGTTAAGGTGTTATGTGTGTGTTTTAGAGCTCTGGTGAAATTGTGCAACCATGTATGTGCTAGTGCCTGTACTGAATGTGTGATGAGGTTTGTGTGTGTGTGTGTGTGTGTGCGTGTTGCGCCACGTGACGAGAAGTGTGTCCTTGGAAGCTGAGGCTGTGTAGCCCTGGCAGGAGAGGATGGGGACGGTTGCCTCCACTGGGATGACACATAATTGGACTTCTGTCAGCATTTGGCCGTCTTTCACTCTACTCACTTCCTTCATTCTCTACTACAGTATCTACATCTCACTCAACCTCTGTGTTTCTTCCTCTTTCTCTCTATCTCTGTGTACATCTGTGGCTCTTCTGCCTCTACCTCTTCCAAACCGAAATGCTCTGTGCCGCCACTGACTTCGACACCTCCCGTCTCTCTGTCTCCCTCTCCCTGTTCGTCCCTCACACTCATCCCTCCCTCTTAATTTGAGAAACAGCAGAGGGATCGATTGGTGGTTGCAGCCTCTCATCTCCCCGCCCTCCTTGAATTTATTACTCTCTCAGACACTCACACACTGATGGTCCCCAGGAGGGCCGGGCTGTGTAGCCACCAACACACACACACACACACGCATATGACACAGATGTCAAATGTTGATGCATTATCGCATCACTGCACAATCACACACAAACTGGGACACGCATACACACGATAACGTGCACACACTGTAAAAACAGTTGAGAAAACTCAAAATTTCAAGGCAAATTACTTCAATAGATTTTTGAGTTTTGAGCCCAACTCAAACTTATAAGTTTTGAAAGAGTTTTGCCAACTAATAATCTTTTATTCAGATAATTTACTTGCTTACTTTACTTTCTATACAGTCATGTTGTTTTTTAAGAAATATGGACATATCAATATTTATTTTTATGTATTTTATTTTTTATTTTTATTTTATATATATTTTTATTTTATATTTCTTTCAAAAATATCTATAGATAAATGTGATGTAATCGATCCAAAAACAATGAAAACATTGTTATCATTTATTTAACAAAAAATGAACAAAGATGCCAATTCCTACTGAGGAAAAAGTTAGGACACCCTGTGCCCTAATGCTTGGTATTGCTCCCTTAAGCTGAAATAACCTCAATTAGACATTTTCTATAACTGTCTGCCAGTCTTACATCGACTGGGAGAAAGTTTTTGCCACTCCTCCATGCAGAATTATTTCAGCTGTGTGATGTTTGAGGGGATTCTTGCATGCACTGCCCATTTCAAATCACCCCACAGCATCTCAATAGGATTAAGATCCGGGTTTTTTGGCCATTCAAGAACTCTTTCTTTCTTTTGAGCCAATCCTTGGTGGATTTACTGGAATATTTTGGGTCATCGTCATGTTGCATGGTTTACATCCGCTTCAGCTTGAACTTCAACTTCAACTTCAACTTTTGGTCTCACATTTTCCTCAAGCACCCTCTGATACACAGTTGGTTCTATAATGGTGAGCCGGCCAGCTGCTCATACCAACTGCTTTACAGTTGGTATGAGGTTCTTGTGCTCACATGCTGTCTTCGGTTTGTGCCAAACATGTCTTCTGTTACTGTGCCCAAATAACTCAACTTTGGATTCATCTGCCTAAAGCATGTTCGAGAAGTCCTGGTCTTTGTCTAGGTGTTCTCTGGCAAACTTCAGGCTTGCCCTGATGTTTTTTTGACAGCAAGGGTTTCCTCCTTGCACACCTCCCATGAAAATCAAACTTGTGCAGTCTCTCTCTGATGGTGGATGCATGTACTTTGACAAGAGCTATCTGTAGCTGACATTTTAGGATTGTCGGAGACTTCTTGAAGCATCTTGCGGTCTGCTCTTGGGCTGAACTTGTTGGGATGGCCTCACCAGGCCATGTTGGCAGTTGTTTTAAATGTTCTCTACTTGTAAATTATTTTCTGGACAGTGGAATGGCTGATTTTTATCTTTTTAAATCCCTTCCCAGACTCATACACATCTACAACCTTCTTTCTGAAGGCCTCAGAGAGCTCTTTTGATCTCACCATGATGATACTACTCACTTCAACAATCAAGAACAAACTGAACTAAATGTCTGAGGTTTAAATAAGACAGGCTGCAATCCTCACAATCCACACAATCCTCTCTAATGGTGATTAGAACACCATTAGAGAGGACCTGATGTGGTGCACTTGATTGTAATTTTAGCCATTTGAAGTAGTAATAAATGTGGGGGTTTCCTAACTTTTTCCTCACAAGAAAATTGCATTTATATTAATTACATTTTACAAAACATTTTTAAAAGACATTTCTCCAGTTGTATTTGTTTAGTTATATTACCTACATCTCTCAATACTGTTAAAATGAAGATCAAATGTACATATATTGAAATATCTTGAAAAAGACAAATGTTTTCATTGGGTGTCCGGTCTTTTTCACATGACTGTATACTATTTATACTAACTAAAAATCCTGCATTTTCAAAATTGTTGAGTAAACTCATAAAAGTAAATTAGGGTTATTAACTTATATTTTAAATTGCAGCTCAAAGAATGACAGCACCAGTTTACAGCTCACTTTATACTTTATTATAACACTTAACAGAACCACACAAGTCAGTTTTTACATTTCCAGACAGTATGAATGTGATATATTACCAGAAAGTACTCAACCTCTACTGTTTTTAACTATGAATACATACAACACTGTTATCTGTTAAAGTTTTAAAACTGTTCCTCTGAAAACCTTTGAGAAGTGTATGTTTAGTGTTTAGATGTGTTTAGTGTACATCAGATGATCACGCACAGAATAATTTGCAATTATGTAGGCTACTCAAAATTGACTTGTATGATTCTTCATCTCAACACTGGCAAACAGCCAGGTGCAGCAGCATAACATGTAAAAACCAATCATTTGTTATACCATCAAAAAACTTAGTTCAAATACAGAGCAAGTTTCATAACTCTAAGGCCAAACCCATTCAAAACCGATTTCATAATTTCAAGAATACATCTGACATTTGGAAAAAATCCTTTTCCTAAATTTTGGATACTTTGAATAATGACCATGACCTTCGATTGGCTGTTTGGTTTGATCAGTGACATAGTTGAAGACAGTTAGTTGCCTAAGAGAACAAAGGGAAACATAAATAATGATATTTACACATTAGACCAGATCCAGATCAAAAAGCCACTATACTTACACTTGTCAAATCTGGACTAGATTACCAAGAAGACTCCAGAGAGTCATTAAAACACAGTTTCAGATTTGTGAAACCTTTATTCCATTTGTGAAAACTGAAAAAGGCGATGATGATGAGTGAAAACCCCTGCAAATTCTGTTTGGAAACCCCATTGTAACCAAGGTGTTGAAAAGAGCATACGCAAAGTAGTTGGCCCCAGTTGGAGTCTGTCTGAAATATGAATATCTTCCCAACAGTAATGTTGAAGTGAGCCCAACTTTTCACAAAAACTCAATACAGTTAGTCGGAGCAAATAATTTGATACAGTTGAAAACGGCAAATTAATATTTTTTGTTCAGCTTACTCAAAAATCACATTAAGGCCTGCAATTTCAAGTTTTCGTTTTTACAGTGCAGTGTCAACTCATACATTATGGATATGCACAGACCAGAGCGAGATGTATTCACACATGCACATTAATTTAAGCAAACACAGACACTCTCTGACACAGGCATCAGAATGAGCTGGGGGACCCTGACTCAGCATTTCACATGTACTGGTAACATTTCAGTTTCATCTAGATCAGCGGTGATGGCACGGGGTTAGATCATATCCACACTAAGAGATACAGAGCTGCTGTCACTCGGAAAATTTGTGTGTCTGTCCAAACAGCTAATTTTCAGGAATTTGTTAATTTTGGTTATAGGACAGTCGTGAACGTGTATTCAGACTGAATACAAAGTAAATTTAAGAGGCAGTGTGATTGCATGCAACGTCAGTGGAAAGGCATGAGTGGATATGGATTTACTCTAGGTGGTGAGTAAGTGAAAAATTCACATTTATTCCAAGCTGCATGACTCCACTTCATTAATGTACAGAGACAGAATTAAAAAAAAAAAAAAGTTTTGAAGCCATTCTGAGCTGTAGTACAAACAAAGGTGTCTCAATTATAGGGGCATTGACTATTTGTTGCAGGAAAACATGACTGCAAAAACACTGCAATGCTAAAATGGTTGCAAATAGAGTCACAGTCATTCAAGCTGAATTCTCAATTCCCCATGAACTTATTGTTTGGGAACTTTTAGGTTTTGTACCATGGTGCTTACTGCAAGTCATCTTACTAAATGCTGTCTCACAAATGCTCAAAAAAATGGAGGTTTACAATTCCATGACAACTGAGCAAACTCCATCTGTGGATGATGATCATGTGTTATGATTGAAAAGCTCCAGAGCAGGCAGATGAGAATGAGTTTTCAACTGTTGTTTCCAAGATCGAGAATGAACTTTGAGACTCAGCCACGCCAAATGACTGTGACAGTGATAGGCAGCATGTCCAGCCACTCACCGCAGGACTAATCCGCATTCACATCTTCACCTGTCTGCCTCACGTTCTTATTTTACACTTTGGCTTGGGGGAGAGGGCCGAGTGATGTGTTTGACAAGATAGTTATTAAGAATACGTTTCTCATCTACGTGTGGCTGCTGGACTCCATCAATTCCACCCCCCTGAATCTGGCAGAGGGCTGCCGTCCTCTCCTCCTCCTTCTCCTATTTATGACTCTGCTTTGACTCAGACTGCAACTTCCAATTTACACAAGACCACAAATCTCCCCCACTGAGTTTGGGAAGCTGAGTTGTCCATGTTGTAAGAAGGTTTGATGGTGCGAGTTGGGCTAATAGGCTGGAAGTAAAAGATGCAGGGAGAGTGCAGGTAGGTTTGCTTGATACATAGTACTGACTAACTCAGAGGTTGGCTGATGATACTGGAAGCTAAATCCAGATGGGTGGGAGGACACAGATACATATATATCTTTCATTTCCCTGATGTATTTCACTATTGATGCAGAGATGAGACTAGTCTTTGTCATATTATGCCACTGAGTCTCCTCTATATATTTGTCCATCTGCGGTGGAAAGCGTTCAGGGCCATCCTCTCCCCTGGAAAAAAAAAAATCAAATCAGAAAATTGCTGCTTTATGAAAGACTAAAAATGTTTCATTAGCTGTTTAAATTGCTTCAGCCAAGTAATTTACCTCACATTTAACATTCACCATCTTGACTTTACTTAAAGTCTAGATTCTGATAGCGACCTTTCATCAGCTTAAGTCTTTCTCAGATGTCGACTTCTCAGATGTTCTGAGCTGAGGTGAATTGAAGATGATAGAGAAATTTGCTGCCTGTGTTGCATATGGGTTCTGCAATTTAACATATGCAAGTTTTGTTTTTGTTTTTTGTTTTTTTTTATTCCTACCATGCTGTAGTGTCTGTTCATTTAGGGTGACTATTGAAGTGAAACCTGTTCATGTGTGCTAAACTATCCTGATGTTCTGCTTACAGAGCAACGAGGCAACATTAGTAACTATGTGAATTTATCCAAACCAATGTTTTTCAAAATGCTAGGCCCCACCAAGAATTACTGCCTACTGCCTTACTATAGTTTATAACATAATCATAAATGTTATAATCTCATTTTTGCACAAACATCTTATCATAAAACCACAGCAAACATAAAACATCATTAGACAACAGAACATAAAAGCAACATAAAAGAAGAAACATAAAATAATGATTAGGAGAGTTCTAAAGCTCATGCATATAAATAAGCCTGTAAAAGAGTTTTTTGAAACGATTATGTTTGTTTGCCAGTTTGCACAAATTCAACTCCACGGACCTGCATGACTAAGACCCGGCTACATCTGGTCGTCTAAACTCTTCGCTGCGTCTTGCTTGTGAATAGAAAAATCTGCATCTTGTGAACAAAGAAAGGCGGAGGTTTTATTTCTAATCTTTTCATTTTTCAGATACGCAGTTCTCAAAAAGTGAGGACAAGCCTTTGTTTATTCAAAGCCGTCTTCGGAACGTAGCATGAGAAAGAAGATGACAAGAGGTGATTTGTTTGATGACACACTCACAGACACGCAACCCTGCACAACACAAGCCAATATCACACAGTACCCAAGGATGGCAGGCTTTCACTTTTAAAAGACTGTTATGGAAAACCCCATTACAGTGCAGAAGGTTTCAACCTCAATTAAAATATATAGTAGTCAGATCGCTAATGAAAATGGAGGAGAGTGTCTACTCTAGCAAACAGCTTTCCGTGAAAGATGGGGAAGTAATCTATTCTCTTTACGAGGAGCAGTACTTTTCCCCCTCTGATTGCCACAGCTTTAATGAAGAGCTTACATACCTGAGGGGAAAGATTCAGCAGCAAAGTATCAGGCAACATATTGGATGTGGCTTTAAAATGGAAGTCAGGAAAGCTGGTCTGTGTTTGTGTGTGTGTGCGTGTGTGTGTGTGTGTGTGTGTGTGTGTGTGTGTATATGAGTCAATGAGTGTGTGTTTGTTAAAATCTATTGTTAATGCTTCCTATGTGCTCTCTGTGCAGTGTGCAGGTGTGTTTTCATGTCAACAGGCTCACCTGAACACTGACGCCCAAACATACAGATGCTCTCTTGGATTTAATAGGGGAAAGACTGACACACACACACACACACACACACACACACACACACACACTAGATATGCAAAAAACTCCAAACATGTGATAGAATACTGGAAGGTGAAAGCGTACAGTACATTCACACATGAATGCCTGTGTATCTTGACACCCCTTTGTATGTATGTGTGTGTGTGTGTGTGTGTGTGTGTGCGTGCATGTGTGTAGAGTCAGCCAAGTGAAACCAAAGACACACGTCATGAACACATACTTGTCAACTTGTTGAAGTCTTCTATGTCATCCCGCCACAGTGAAAACTCCCAAACTGTCTTCAGGCCTGTAGAAAATTAAAGAAATGATTCACCATTTTTTTAAGCAACAGCAAGTTATTTCTTGTACAATCCTACTTCGCATTGTAGCTTTGCACCACTTTTTGGCCTAGAAAGCATTTTCATTGTACAGTATGTATTCCATGGAAGAATATCAGTGTTTGAAAATAATACTCAGATTTATGGTAAATTGAAATATTGGATATTGGATAAATCAGGGTCATCTGCTCTTTTGTAATTTGTATTGTAGTTGTGCATCATGATGTATTGTAAACTTGGCACACAAAACGAGTAAGTACTGTAAGATGAGTTCATTGATTCTTTACAATAAAATGAGTTTAAGAATCGGCAGGGTGACAAATCTACGTGAAAAATATGTAACCATCTAAGTCAGTAGAACTCACTCTTGGCAGCTGGTGGCTTTATTTATTTCATTTCCTGATTTTTTATTGTTTACAAGCCATTGGAGGCTGAAACGAACCCCTAATCTTGGACATTATAAGAGTTCCCGATGACAATGTGCAATCAGTGTTGTTTACACTACAGCTATCCTGCAATCGAATCCAATCAGGGCAACAAGGCCTGCATGCCTGTTTTACCTGTGGTCAAAATAACAGCGTGTATTGTTAATCATTTGTCATAAATATCAGTGTTGGTAATACTGAATAAAACACAAAAAAATTCTGTCTAGACTAATGTCAGCTGTTAAACAAAACTCAAGCACTGCTCAGAATAAAGAGAGCCCCAGTAACTCAGGTCTGAACTGCGAAAGATCACGCCTGGGTTAATACACCAAGCCAGAGGGAGATAAAGACAAAGAGAGAGACAGGAAGCGAGAGGGGGAGAAATAAGATTTCATTTAAGAGAGCGTGCCGCTGCCTCACAGACAGTGTAGTGATGTGAGGCTGACCTCTGGAAGGAAAGCAGCAGCAGGGGTCACAGAGGTTGATCCAATTCTGGGCAGTCAGTGCCAACACTCTGATTAAGAGGTGATGAAGAGGGCAGGCCGACCATCATCTCTGCAGGCAGATTCACTCTGGGCTGCGTGTGGGGCGGGAGAGACGGGGGCCAGAGAAAGTTCAAGCACCACAGCCAGAGAGATAATCAGTAAAGGCGCTAAAATTACTCTAAAGTTGTTGTCTGGTCATGGTGTTTTGCATATTTTTTGTCAGATTTAAAACTTTATTTTATCGTCACCGTATATTTAACATCATATATATCAGTATGATCTCTTTTGCACTGACAGATGATAATTGCTCGTTATCTTACTGATTAAAGGATGACTATATCTATATAAGGGAAATTAAAAGGATCATTCTCTCACAAGTGAAAAATTGTATTCATAAGAGATAAAGGACACACTTTCTCATTTCAAGTCACTTGGTCTGGTATGAACGGTAGTTAATGGTGACTAATATTAGCTTCGTTAGCAAATCCTCGATAAACATTGCTATGTAACTGATTTACTTGAGTCAGTTTGCAGACTTTATGACTCTTCCCTATAATATACTGTACTCACATACTTTATGAGTATGTCACAGATAAACTTTTCAGTTGTTTTATCACCAATATAAAACAATATGTAAACACACTCTACCTTACCAGGAAACATTTTTATTGTGTCCTGCTTGTGCTCCTATTCAACTCATTCTCAGTCAAGTCTCTTGATGGTGTA
This sequence comes from Thunnus thynnus, assembly GCF_963924715.1. Classification (NCBI taxonomy): domain Eukaryota; kingdom Metazoa; phylum Chordata; class Actinopteri; order Scombriformes; family Scombridae; genus Thunnus; species Thunnus thynnus. The sequence goes on from NC_089532.1 coordinate 13,927,480, forward strand.
TTTGAAAAGCAACTGACTCAAGAGAATCTTGGCAAATATAGAGAAGTAAGGGAACTATAGGGAAGTGCATTGCGATCACCACAGAAAACAAATCCCATGATTACAAAGATCATAACGGCATCCGAATCTTGAAATGACTGGATCCTTATAAGGTGTGCTTTCTGTCTGAACAATCCCAAGGACTTTAGATGACTATGCAATGTTGACACACGAATACTTAAACCATGGACATTACTCAGTTAATATCTACCGATGTCTTATCCTGTAATTACCACTTGTGGCAACAGTGGCCGCTGTTAAGAAAAAAGTTGAATAGTCAGGCTCCAAGGCATGCAGTACAGCCTGGTGCACGTGAGGTTTTCTCAAGTGTTAAACAGACAATGAAGCACCTCAGCTTTAACTTAACGTAATAACCTACATATTTGTTACTAAAAAATGCAGAATTGGGGGTTTTGGTGGCTAAGAGGCATATGTTAGGAGTATGTTTTTGTATACTACTGCTATCAATAAAAGCTAAAATGCCAGAAAATAACCTTGAAAGACATAATTAAAATTGACTCAAATGGAATTCAAGAATGTAAACCAAGAGGAGAGACACAGTTAGAGGGTGATGATAAGAAAAAAAAACAGAAATTACATTAGTTTCACTCTGCTCAGAAACAGGGAAAACACTGAGGTCAGAGGAAGTGCATTCAATGTCTTCTCCCAACCAACGAGCCAGCCAGTGTATCAGTGAGCATGTGTGTGTTTGTGTGTGTTTGTGTGTGTGTGTGTGGGGGGGGGGGGTTGTGGAAGTGGGGAGTTCCCCTGCTGGGCCAAAGCTGGGCGACTGCTCAACTCTAATTAGGCCCTTCTCAGCAGCCTTCTCCCACCCAGGGTTCCCATACTTCTCTCCCTACCTGTGTGTGTGCCAGCCACAAGCTGGGCCAGGACAGCTCGACACACACACACACACACACGCACACACACACACACACATAGGGGAAGTTTTACTATGTTTTTGAGTCAGACCTTTGTTGTTGAACATGTAGACACAGGTAGGAGACCGACATGAAACCTGACTGAAGCACAAACAGGCAGAGTGACAGCCGTAACACACAAAGATGGAGGCGAGGCCTGCGGAGAGATGTGAGACAGCGCGTTAATCCACACGGCGTAGCATTTCCTCTGTGGATCTGTGTGCGTTTGAACTTTTCAAGGAGAGGATGGCAAGGAGCGATCGGCCACTCTGTAAATGTCAGTGGATCTGAGCAGTCGGAGCCTAGACAGCCTCGCTCCGTCGCCTGCCACTCACACTCTTCTCTTCTTTTTTGTCTCTGTCTGGCTGCTGTTTATTTTCTCCTCTCCTCTCCTTCCCCCATCCTCCTCCATCTCCTGCCCTCTCCCACACTTTTATTATTGTCTTTTACCTCAGCCTCACCATTGCCTGAGGAAAATAGCACATCCTGTAATAGACAAGGCTGTTTCCGTGTTTCTCACTCTTTCTCTCCTTTCTTCGAATCTCCATTGGACTCCAAATCCACTTCACTAACAATCTTTCAGTCTCACATTACTCTGTTTCATAGACTTTATAGGATTCTGGCTGCCCAGCTTTATTTCTTCCTAATTTATTAGCCTACCTTTATTTTGCTCTGCTGGTAATTAGATTTTTTTTTTTCTTTGTCGAAGGAGTTGTTGTTTAATTTCATTCCTTAAAACCATCTTCAATTTCCCAGAGAATTATCAAGGGAATGTTCCTTCATTTAATTTGTACGGAAATTAATTTGTCAATGTGAGAAATAGGATACTTGCTAATCTGGTTAGGCCAGCGTTTGTCCTCCTCTCCACATTAGGCCTACTCTAACTCTCTCCATAGTGCTCATGAATACAAGTGGAAAAAAAAAATCATAGACAGAAGATGGGCAGAGTGTCTGGGAGACAGAGTAAGAATTCAAAGACAAAGGAAAGAAAATACAAAGCCAATTGTGACAAAAGAAAAGAAGTGGAAAGAGGAAGAGTATTAAAATCAAAATGCCAAGAGGCGGGGTCTGAAAATGACCGCCTTTATTGAGCAGGGCACAGTGGGCCAGTTACTGCCTGCGGGCCTTTTCATGTCTATCTACTACTAATACTGCACTGCATCTCTCTTTGTCTTGCTCTCATCGCAGTTCAGCCCAGTTAAGTTTTATTGTCATAATGTTTCAATACAAATCATTTTGCCAAAACGTATACATAAACAGAGTAACAGAATACTTTTTTTGTGTACTTTTCATGATTTGGGCTTCACTCTTTAGTTCTAATTAATTTAGTTTCTAATTAATTAATTTTAATGATATTTTAGACACTAGTGTGTCCCTTTTGACCTTGTCGGTTACATTGAATGAAACAAGTAGTTATGGATAACGAATGTATGAAGTTGGAAGTACTCACTGATTCAAAAAATATGGAAATTTATGTGCATTGCAATGTCTATCAAAACTAAGAAAGAATGAAAGAAAGAAAAGAAGAAAACTAAAAAGCTGTGTGTGTGTGTGTGTGTGTGTGTGTGTGTGTGTGTGTGTGTGTGTGTGTGTGTGTGTGTGTGTGTGTATGTGTGTGTGTGTGTGTGTGTGTGTGTGTGTGTCCCTCTCCCCAGTCCCATCCCTCCTGGCCATCTTTCTCTTGACTCAGGCGTGCCGTTGTGTGTTTGTCTGAGATATGGACTTGGATGCACACTGAGCGACCGCCTACTCCACATATTCCTCTGTAGTCCGCACGCTCCTCTTGGACATTGAACAAATTGATTTGGGTGTTGATTATTCAAGGGGCATGTTTCATAACTTTTGACTGGCTTCTCTCCACCTTCTACTCTTTACTTTTTCTCTTTGCATCTGCTCTCTCACTCCCTCTCTAGTTCACACCCATATCCAGCTGCCTTTCTGCAAGATACAGCTGAAGGAGGCCCATGGGTTGTGTAGTTCAAGGCTCTGTCTCAAGTCTGATTGCACTGTAGCAGATCAGCGGTGTAACCTTTCTCCTTAGGGTACTGCACACATTGCCCGGGCACAGCTGAGAGTCAGAGATAGAGAATGAGGGAGGAATCATAAGTAACAGAATCACTATCTTTGTTTGAAATAAAGATAAATATTCATACTGGGCTGTAAGCTTTTCAAATTACAGCGATGCAGTCGGGAGAAAGTTTATGTGTTTAAGTTTTGTCTGTTGCTGTTTTTCAGTACAGTGTGTTATGATCTAAGTCGCACATGAGAGCCAAATTCCTGTAGCCACATATTACACTCATGTGTAACTTCACAGAAATATGTCACATTTTCTATGCATTTAATTATTTTTGTACCACTCCCATGTAGATAAAAAGGAATTGCTATAGGGAATGAAACCCATGACTGCTTAAAATCTATATGTATACTAATAATGAATATTCAAGAGAGACTGGACACCAACCAATAAAGCATTCATCACAGGGACATGAGCTGAGGCACAGCTGCAGGCCTGCTTGTTATTAAAGGGGACCTGTTATGCTTTTCCTTATTTTCTGTCGTATATATAATGTTACAGTGTTGGGTGTTAATATTAAAAGTGGCTTTCTTTCTTTATATTTATTTCTTTATATGGTCATCTGCTCTGGCTCCACTAACATTATGGCATTTTTCCATTGTTTTGGGGATATTCACGCCAGGCCATGACTCGAGTTGAGCTGGCAGACTGTGAGTGTTTTTCCATTACATAGCAGGGCAAAGTAAAATAAGTAGTTTATTTGTCGGAGGTGTGCTGGTCGTCTGCAGCTCTTCATCAAAAATCATCATCATTGTGGCTGTTTCTGCTGGTACTATTCCTCCCTGCATTATTTCTAACCGATCTGCTGAATGAATAGCTCCAAATATGTCCATATGTTGTTTTGTAGAACTGTTTTTTATTGTAGAACAGCAGCCGCTAACGAAGTTCTGCTAATTCAGTGATAAACACATTTAATTTCCTATAAATTCTTCACAATAAAAGTCTCCTGTTATTTAGTCATTTAAAAGTGTTTGAAGCAGCAAAAGCAAGAAATGTTGGGTTTTCATCAGCAGTAACTTAACACGATTCTGATACGGCTGCCCCTCGGCAGGTTTCCAGAAGTTGGCCAATCAGAACAGAATGGGGGGGGGCTGAACTGAGGGAGTGCAGAAAGGGCCAATATAAGCTAAATAAGGAGTATTTTGAACTGTGAATCATGCAAAGCTACTCAAGTGGACTCCCCTAATAAAAATATAGAGCTGGAAATGAGCATAATAGGTCCCCTTTAATATAAATGATCTTCCCCATAAATGAGTAATCGACTCTACTCTGTCCCCTTCTCTCAAGCAAGGAAGTCAAATTTTTTTTCTCCCTGAAGATTAGTATGCTTTTTATGATGTTGATAATCTTAATAAAGAACTAAATCCTGAGATCATAACAAGCGACTGACTTACAGTGTATGATGATTTATATTTATAGATCAGTTCAAGAGGGATAGCTGCAACAACAATTATTTTCATTATCAATTTATTTGCCAAATATTTTTTCAATTAATTGATTGATTCATTCATTGTTTAGTCTATGAAATGTCAGAAAATAGTAAAAAAAAAAACATCACCCAACATTTCCTAGAGCCTAAGGTGCAGTCTTTCAAATTACTTGTTTCATCCAACCAACACTACCAAACCCAATAATATTTCATTTGCAATCACATAAAACAGAGAAAAATAGAAAATTCTCACATTTAAGAAGCTGGAATCACAGAATGTTTGGAGTTTTTGCTTTAAAAAAATAAGGGTTAATTGATTATCAAAATAGTTGCTAATTCATTGTCTATCTGCTCTAACTTGTAGTCTGCACTGAAAGATAAACAACAGTTTTGACACAACAATTCAAATTTAGCTCAAACTTTCAAATCAATACTTAAGCCACAGAGTGCAGTTTGAAGATCAAACATAAAACCACATTCTTCAAGTTGACAAAATATCCACTCTCAAATTGACTAACCATCCAGCTGAGACGCTATTCGCAGGCTAAGATCCACAATTTGCTGCATAAAGTTTGTCAGTTCGTTCAGCGTAGAATGAGGCTGATGTGCACTTGTATGAGTCAACAAAATATGTGTTCTAACTCTAAAACGATTTGAAACCAGCAACAATCACTGCTACTGTCATTGAGTCCCTTAGAGCTAGATAGATAAGCAAAGGGAAAAGACGGCAAGGGAAGAGTGACACACAAAAATGAGCCACAGAGTAAATGAGAGTGTTATAAAGAGAAAATGAGACACTCGTGATTAATTAACTACTCTCTCCTTGTCCTCGTAAGGCCAGGATAATTTTGTAACTTTATATGGCTGCTGCAGTGCTGTGCGCTCCGGCTCAGTCTTATACACCCCAGTCAAGACATGAAACATAGATCAAGAGGAAAGTTTGAGCAAGGAGAGAGTATGTATTATATGAGCGTATGGTTGATTGCTGTGAAACCGGAGGAGAGTGAGGGGGAGGAATAGCTTTGGTGAACTCACTAATACATCTGATGTATTTCTTCCTCTTGAATGTAATACGCTAACACCTTATGTAATACAAAAAGCACTTGTAGGCATAAACAGTCCACCCAGAAAAGCAAGTTACAGCTGCTGGTTCCTGTTGGACCCTCAGGCCCTCACTGTGTGCACAGTGTGTGTGTGTGTGTGTGTGTGTGTGTGTGTGTGTGTGCATGCCAATCCATATGCGTATGTCTTTTCATTGTCCTCCAGTGCTGTGCTGTAATCAGGTAAGCCCAAAGGCAGAGTAATCTCAGTCAGATACTATGAGCTAGAAGCTAACTCCTCCACCACTCTCCTTACGTGTTTCATCTCTTTTCCCCCTTTTCTTCCTCCTTCTCTCCACAAGAGCCTCTGGGTGCTCTAATCTACCTCCCCCCTCTGGCTCCCCCTCCTCTCCTTCCCCTCTAGCTTTCCTCTGGCACACACCAGCACCAGGCCTGGGTCTGTTTCTCTCTTCATCTGGTTTCTTGGGAGGAGAAGACCTGGGTTTTGTTTTATGTGAGTGTGTGCGTTGAGGGGTTGGGTGAAGTAGCATGTCTGCTGGATTTGAGTGCAACTGTAGCTCGCCCTGTGGTTTATGTGGTAATCTGTGTGTTAGATAAATGCGGTCATGTGGACAGTGGACACACACACACGTACTCACAGTGCAGGAGCCAGTTGCACCAGTTCTCTGTAACTTCAAGTTATACTGGAAGTGTTTAGCAAGGGGAGATTTATGCATCACAAGGTTCAAAACACCAATTTTTTTCTTACACAGAGATTAGTTGTTACTAAATATTTACACCTTCTAACTGCAAGGCTAGCATTAGTTTGCTGATATATTATCCATTTAGAGTGAACATCTGTCATGACACTTGATTAAAATGTTTAATAGCAATGTAAACTCCAATTATAAAAAAATTAAATTACCTTTTACAAAAACAGCGCAATGCAATTACAAAACAACTAACTCTGAAACGCACATATTTATGAAAATAACAAAGTCAGGTAAGTTGAATATATCGTTTGGCCCCTGAAACTGTTATTTTTGCCATTTATGTTACAGTTTGTGATGCTACGATGACTTCATGTTTAGTTGATGCCTTTTGATTAGACAGCATCATTTATGTTTCCTAGCAACTGATATACATATTCTAAGTCCTTTTCCACTCAAAAAAAATGTTTTTCTTCTTGTTCCTACCGTTGAATGTCTGATCCTCATTGTTCAGAATGATGTCTCTGCAGAGTTTAACACTAGAAGGCTGTTTTCACATATATCTGCTGAAAGTGGAAATTTTCTATGTGCTCATCATCAGGCTGTATATAACGATGAAGTCAGACACCCATTATTTCCAAGCAGAATATTTTTATATGTTTTAATACATGTCTAGAGGGGCACTTTAAGTCTTTACTAGCTAAGACATTTCTTAAAGAGGGCATAACATACTTTTAGTGATTTTCTATCATTTATATACTGTTAAAATGTCAGATGTCTATGTTAAACATAGTCAAAGATCCAAAACTTGAGGTGAATGTATGTAAAAATGGTGCCTTCAAGTCAAAAGCCCAGGCGTAGAATTGCTCTAACGCTCTGTTTGCAACATCTACTACCTCATCAAAATGACATCAGATTGTTTGTGCATGCCCACAAACGGCCATCCATTCCGTAGCCTTTTGTAGCTAAGGTTGTTGTTAAGGTTGTTCCACGAGCTGCTGCAAAATCCGTCAACTATTGTTTGTTTACGTAGCCTCCGGAGCCAGCAGATGTCTGCAGAGGGGCAGCTTCAGGGAGCTAACCAATCAGAACAGAGAGGACTCATCAGATGGGAGTCCTTAAAGAGACAGGAGCTAAAACGGCCCTGTTCAGACAGAGGCTGAACTGAGGGGCTGCATACAGGGCCAGTAGATAAATAAGGAATTTTTGGAAACATAAATCATGCAAATACCAGAAGAGCCCCAGAATAATAAAATAGACTTGGAAATGTGCACAATATGCCCCCTTCAAGTTCAAATGTTCTTTCATTTAATTTAAACGAATTTAGTAAATCACAAATTTGAAACCATCCATAGTTACTGAAAACATTCACACACAAACTTAGTAATGGATTTAGTGCAACCCAATCCCAATCCCAAGTCTGCACATACACCTTCCTGTAATTAATCAAAAATACAAGCAAATCCATTGTTGCTCATATGCACAAACAAAAGAGGAATTTTGCTTTTCTTGTTGACTCTTTCCCTGAAGACACATATGTGCATGCGCACCCACTCTCTGTCCTGTGTGTGTTTAGATTGAAAACGAAAGCTCCCAGTAAGAGTGTTTGCCAAGGTGTCTGTTTGGTGGATAGATGATTTAGTGGGTGATTCTATGAGGAGATTCCTCTGTGGTCTCAGCTGGGATGGAGCAAAAGAGATAGTGAGGACAGAGTGGAGGAGACTGGTCTGGTCATTTGATGGAGAGGTGGAGTGGGACACGAGCCTGGGTAATAAGGCTTTGCTTGCGTTCCTGTGCACTCGCACACACACACACACACATGCACACGAACCTGAACATACACACAGAATCGTCTGGCAGATTAAATGTGCTGCAGGTTGTATGAGACCAGAGAGCGAAAGAGAGAGACGGGGGAGAGGGTGTTGAGTCAGTGTGTAAGCCGCAGGGCAGCAAAGTCTTCCTCTACCACTAAGTCAGCTACTGATCTCATTTCTCCACAGATGGACTTCTAACACACTCCCATCAGGGGACAAATATATATTCCCTCCGTCTCTTTTCCTCACACATTCCTGCACCAATGACCTTTTCTCTTTATTCATCCCCTTCTATTTTTTTTCTCTTGGTTACTCTCTCTTTTTGTTTCCTCACACCTCCTCTCCTCTTCACTCTTTCTTTATTATCCTCCTCAACCTCAATATCCCTCTTGTTCTTTCACACACTCCATTTTTCTCTGGTTGTCTGGTTTTAACCCTCTCCACCATCCCATCACTCCATCCAGTGTCAGACCACACACACCATTACCCTCTCTTCTTTTCGTTTGATCAATCACAGCCAACAGGTGCTGTAAATTGTGTCCTCTGGCGAGCGGCTACCGCAGTGTCTCCCCGTATGTGTTCATTCCCTGCCCTGCCTCCACCCCTGCTCTTTCTCTTTGCTCCTCTCGCCACATCCCTCCAGCTCTTGCCCCAGTTTGTCAGCGAAGCAAAACTGGCCGTGTCTTCGAGCCCATCATTCATCTCCCCCCTCCTGTCACAACGGCGGCTCGGCTGGTCTCAGACAAATAGCATCACGGCAGATAATACAGCCACAGCCAGAAAAGAGCCAAATAAATGGTCCCTCTCTGCCGACCTAATGGTCCTTCTTTCCACTTGGCCAGGGGACAGTGCTCAGCTCAGGGACTACATGGACACAAACATCAGCGTCTAATGAGGAAAACATATAAGCTTCAACAAGCCATGGCATGCACGCTTCACACATATACACATCTTATGAATAAAGCCCGTCAACATATCCCCGGACAAACACTATATTTGTCTGGGGATCATGTTTATTGTGTAGAGATTGCATGGTGATATATGACTGTGACATGCAGGCCTCTGTTGCAGGAGGACCTAACAGTGAAATAATTCAAATCTCAAAGACCCAGTCAAGTACCCCACACAATAATGTAAACAACCACACAGACACTCATACTTATGTGTGCAGTGCTCTATATATAAGGGGTATGTTTCAACTGGAGGACATCACAAAATATATGATGATGATCCTGCAAATTTCCAAAAAGTTGGCAAAAGGAAATGCTAATCAATCTGTATTTCCATCGTTTAGTGCTACAGTATGAGAATATTCTCAACAGGGTGTAAGAAGATTACATAATTAAATGAACATAAGTATCTCCTCTGTACATCAAGGTATTTCATTTTTGCTTCCCACCTGAGATGGCATTTGCTATCGCATATGTTCTGTATCTGTCTCCTCTGTCAACACACCAGGTGGTGATTTTTTTTTTTTTTCCAACCCACCTTGATTGTTTGGGCTTTCTGATAGAGTAGAGGCATGTTGCAGATGGTAGGATAAATATGCCATTGACGCACCAGAAAATGAAGTGGAAGCAGGTCTGGTCAGTTTATGACGGTCTTTATTGCAATTCTTTTTATTTTTCAGTACACCAACTCTTCCACCCCAGCCGAGTGGAAAAATATTTTTGAAAATGTTTCCCTTTTTTGCAGTTATGGCATGTTTGTTCAGATTTTTAATGCACATACTTAAAATGTACATTCAAAGCAGGCGGATTGTTTATAGTACTGTATAGTTCATGCCAGGAGATTGTAGGCATATATAATTTTGTTTATGGATCTGAGGAGCAGCACTAGACTTTGATTGGCTGCCAACAGCAGCCAGTTAGCTAACAGCTAAAAAAAGCACAGTGTGTTAATTCAGGCCTTACAGTTAGCCGGACTAAAAACATTTCAGTCAGATTTCACCGCTCACAATAAACATTTATTCCCACTAGCGTGTTGGTGAGAATGTCTGACATTTTTGCCATGTACTAATTCTTAACAAGACATATTCGCTAATTTTAGCTAATTTCTTTATAATAATATATAACAATCATAATAATAGAATAATAAATATTTATTGTCCCACCATGTTGTAAAGATACACAAGTGAATTTAGCCAAACTAAACAACAAGTCCTCTAAATTAAATGACAAAATACATTGTTTATAAGTGTTTTCTGATTTGACACCCCGACTGGCAGAAAAACATCATTTAAGTGCCCTCCTAAAGTGTTACGAATCATTGTTGCAAAAATACAACCATTGTCTGATCTGATAAGGCTAGGGTGAAGGTTCGATTAGCTTTGGGTGCAAAAATATGACATGACATGGTTATGGTCAGGAAAAGATTATGGTTTTGGGTTAAAAGAAACCACAGTTGAGACAGAAATCCCCTGTGTTAAAGTCGGATGTTTTCTTGGCCCTTCTATCCATCCCGACCACCTCCGGTGTTTCCTGACGGGTAAGAGCCATAATTCCTACGGCTGCAAGACAGCTTGAACATACGTGTATGCTGTTTTTGAGGCATTTGCTGAAACTACTGATCCTGTTGTTTTTCTTGGGAGGACAGTCTCCGACTAAAATGTGTAAGATATGGATAAATTCGAACAACAATCACTTAAGAAGAAAAAGGAATGGAGGGCTCTGCTGTGGGTGTATTTGTAAGGACTTAGAGAAGTGCCACTGCCATAACTGCTGACGCTAACTGCGTCCTCTCTGTCTGTCTCTCACTGATGCGCCTCTTCCATTCTCCTTGATCATGGCTACTATTGTCATATCCTCTCCTCCAGCGTAATGAGTCAGTGTGTGATGTTGGATGGCTGCTGACAGTGTCTCCTATGACTCACATCAGGGTGGTACTGCTGTCCCAGCACATCTAAATACCCCCCTCTTCCTCTATTCTCCCTCCTCTCCTCTCCTCTCCTCTCCTCTCCCTCTATTCTCCCTCCTCTCCTCTCCTCTCCTCTCCTCTCCTCTCCTCTCCTCTCCTCTCCTCTCCTCTCTTCCCCTCTCCTCTCTCCCTCTGCTTCTGTTTGGATTGCACCTTATAGGGACATCTGCAAATAATAAGCAAACATAACATAAAAGTGACAAACATTAACCCACACACACACACACGCACACATACCGTACATGCACTCTCCAGTTGTGCACCCGAGCCTGTTTTCCAAAGATTTTATTGTGTTTTCATCAGTTTTGTGCTTTTCTCTCTCTGGAGTGAGGAAAGCAAAAAATGAATAAAAGCTGCATGGAGAAAAAGGGACAGAGCTGGCAGAAGCCACAAAGTGTTGGCCAGCAGAAAGTCCAGTTATGATTGAAGCCAAATGGACATCGGAACTGAGTGAGGAAGTGTTGGTTTAATGGCATGGGCAACAAAGATCTGTGGTATCATAGTTTATACTTTGTGAGCTATAGGCTTTTGAGATACACTATGCACGCCCTTGTTATTTTGGCATTATTTCAGTCTTCAGATCACAAAAGTGTTTTTCAAACAGGATTTCTTTATAATTTAGATCCACAAATACAGGAACATATCATTAGTCCTGGTCTGTCATTGTCATTCAGCAACATTCCCTTGCTGATGACAGGCCTGTCCCAGCTCATCAGCCACTAACATTTCTGGTGTGAGGTCTGCTTAAGACAGACACCTTGGCCTGTTTTATGTAAATACCACACTTAAACACTTCTGCTTTAAAGGGTCTGGGATCTCGTAAACCTTGACAGGCCTTCGGGCCGTGCCGCTGCCTGTAAAACACCGACTGTTTACGGATGCCTGTACCTGCATCCCTCTACCCATAAACACTTTTCTTTGTCCTTGTAGGAGGTAGTGGGTGAGGGGTGTGTATTATAGCTCCTCTCCGAGGGTGCTTCATATGTCATGTCCACGATGTGATTTTTGACATTTTGTCCACGTACTAAAAGTTTTCTGTCCGCAGTGGTGACATCAGACATTTTCAAAATGTTGTTTGGTACCAGAGCAAGTATTAAGAACAGAGTGCACCAGGTTTATCACATGACAGTGAAACACCTGAGATCAAATGACAGTCATACTGTTTGTCAGCATATTTAACACTGTAATGTAAGACTTTTCTAATGTGTCCACTTATCCACATTCGCTGACTGGCTTCTCTCATTGGATGAAAGACAGGATTTTGTGTGCATGGAAGGCTAGAATGGAGAAGAAAGAGATGCATTTTCAAATGTGTTTGCTTATGTGTGGACTCTTGTCTATGTCTACCATGCCCTCTGGCTTCCCGTAGCCTCTCCCTGCTCGTCCCTGCTCTAAATGCAGACAGACTGCGTGCAGTTCACTCGGTGCCATTGTCATTGTTGAACCAAAGTTCTTTTAATCACACTGCAGACCCAGCCCACTGTGATTTACTAGCTCTCTGCATCCATAGGCATCCACTTCAGCCAATTGCATTAAAGAGATAAATAACCAGACCAATAAAAGTGTTGCGAGGGGGCCGAATGGGCCCTGGAATGCTCATCGTCCATTTGGTGCAGTAACCAATTGTGGGGCTGGGGGTGGGGGTGAGGGGGAGAGTCGGGGGAGGGATGAGGCTTTTAGTGGAAGGTTTTTTAGGGGTGATATTGTGATTGGTGTTGGAGGTGATGTCATGTCATCCATCTTAGGGAGCCACTTCATTAGGCTAATGGAAGGGCTGGACCACTCACCGTTCATTCCTGTACGTGTTTGTGTGTGTGCGCGTGTGTGTGTTTGTCCTTCCACCGATGGCAGCTTCCAAGGCTAAAGTGGTTATGAAGACTAAAATGATTTTATTAGCCAGGCCCCTCATTGTGTATGGACATAACTGTGTATGTATGTGTGTCTGTGTGTGTGTGTGTGTGCGTGCGTGTGAGTCCCCATGTTCCCATGTGTGTAGGATGGTGTGTGTGTGCCAGTATTTTCACGCAGTGCAGTAATGACACTGTTTTCAGTGAGGGGAGATAATACAGTACGACTGAGGTGCTAAAGCACACCTTATTCCTTTGATGTTTAAACTACAATCACACTCTTTCAATGACTTGCAAAAAAGTGAAGTGCAGAGAGGATACTCACTGCACTTTAGGGTAATATCAGTGATAGACTTTGATTTGTCACTGACTTAAATTAGTATGTCACTTCAAATATTCCTCGTCTGACGAGTGAAGAGGACAAATGGATTTGCTCTTTGAATTTGCTACGCCGCTCGACCTCCTCTCTCTCTGTCACTCTTCCTTTTCTCCTTCCCTCCTTCCGTCTCTTCGTCTTTGTCAGTTTTTCCACCTGAAACGCACATGATATTCCGTCTGGACATATGCTGTCTTTACGAGAGTGGATCCTCTAATTCCATTCCTCCCTTTGCTGTCCTAGTCATCCCACTGTTGTTTTATCCATTTCTTGATATATTTCAGATGTCATCTGAGGCCTGCCTCTAATTTGCTTTGTAATCATCTGAACTCTTCTTTCCATATCTCTCTCTGTTGTCAAATAGCAAACCCTTTGTCCTATCTTTTTGTTTGTAGTAGAGTTAAATGGGTGACATTTGAGCAACAGATCTTTCACTCACAACCTGAAAAAGCTTATGGCCTCAACACAGTGCCAGCCCTTATCTTTCACTGTCAATCATTCAAATTGAATTACAGTCACACCTCAGTTTGATTTTTCCACTTTGTTTTGATTTTGTGCATGAGAGATCATAAAGTCAACCAGAGACAAAGCGGTCTTTTTACACAAAAAACATCATGGCGAGCAGTTTCAGTTCATTCTATTTCAACTCACCGAAAGCAACACCAGGAAAGTCCCTCCGTTAGCAAACTCTTTAATTCTCCTTCTCTTCTTTTGTGACACTCATAAGATGCCTCCACAGGACATTAACCTCATATTACATTAATCTTGTTATTCACAGTATTTGTATTTTAATGTGAGTATACATGTAGGATTTGCACACCCAAATGTGTAATGTGTAGGTGTTAATGAAACAAAATAGCTATGGTGTGTCCAAGCTGTGCTGTAATGTTTTATTCAAAAGTCCTCAAGGAAAGTATATCTTTAAAAAAAAAAACCCATATAAACAGTGTCTGAAATTAACTTTTGACTCACCTGCCAAGGGGACTGATAGATGAAAAAATCCACCGGCCAAGCATATTTTTACCGACCAAAATAATAAATTGCATTTTTTGGTCACACATACATTTGTTTCAGAACATTGCATTGAGATATTAAAGTATTGTCAAGCGCCAAATGCCAGTAGATTTTCAAACAGACCTACCCACATTTGGTTCTTGGTGTTAATCTAGGACCCTGTATATAAACAAACAAACCAAAAAAATAGAGTAGTTTCCTTGTAGCAACTTAAACACATGCTCTCAGTGCCCATTAGAATGTGTAAATGAGAAAGTAGCCTTAGCAAGGTGCCAGTAACCTCCACGTATGGACACCTGCTACCAGAGCAAAGGTACACCAACCAAGCTGTTTCCTATGAATATTAATTCATTCACCATTAGCTCCTGTTACTGTAGGTCGCAAACCACCCAGAATAGGAATAAAAATATTCCCTGCTTTTTTTAATTATTTGTGACAGCCATTAATTTGACATCTTTATGTTCTCAGATCTGAGAAAAGAATGGTGTTGTGTCTGATAACTTTGATGGTCTGATAAATGGATTGAAGGGTGAAAAAAAAAACATCATTGGGTATTGGATTCCCGTCAAACATGTTACATATTATAAGAGTCGTTCTGCTGTCAGCTCTGAGTAAACATTCATTTGCTTTATATGACAGGAGACATCATGAGAGGACTGTGCTGTTGGGGAGGGTATTGTAATACCCTACAGTAATGTAAACTGTGGGACATGTCACGTGCTAGGTGTTGATTAAATATGTATGAAGTGATACATTTCTACAGGTTTTTACCCTGGGGCCGCATTTTAAGTGACAGAACTGAATAGTTGTTTTTTTTTTATTTTGTGATGATGATAAGAGTTCTTCCATGATCTGTATGAATAAAGCAAAAAAAAAAAGCTTTTTGACTAAATATGAAACACAGCATGTCCACTGAAATGTTTGCCAACTTCTTGCATTGAGGGGAAGGTAATTCCCTGCAATATGTTAATAATAATAATCTGTTCCCATTTCACATGGCATCAGACTCTATCACAGTGTGCTTCCAGATCTTTGTGTATATATGTTACGTGCCTATGCTTGTATTAGTGGGCCTTTGCATTTCAAAGCGCAGTGTTTGTTTGGTTTGTGTCCGGGTGTGCGCACAGCACACCGCAGTGGCCTTTAGCGCCTGTCCCTGGTGCAGATCGATTTTGTGCCTAGCCAGCAGCCCACTGCTAACCTTGAGGTAAGCTGGCGTAATGAGATCGCATCTGACGGCATTGACTCACACCTGACAGCACTGACACTGCTTCCAGCCAGGGAGAGACATGGACAGGCAGAGTGGGAAAGGCGAGGTCCTCTGTGGCGTGGTGTGCTGTACTGTTAAAAGCTTTGGTTTGTTTTCTTTTAATTTCACCTTTTTGGGGGGTCTACATGTCTAAATGAGTGACAAAATAACAAAGAACACTTTTTTTTAAATCATATCAGTATTTAATCTTGCATTTAACTTGCAAGTGACAGAACCAGTGTGTATTTTGCACCACTGCAGTCATCTCCATGATTTTGTCTTTTGTTAACCCACAACCCCACACTTATCTAAAACCTGCCTTGGAAGAAAATAGTATGTTGGGCATGTTTTTTTCATTCAAAATTATGTATTTCTGGTTGAATCTCCATCTTTTCCAGCTGCAGTTTCTTGGTGTGCAGCGCAGTCAAATGCAGTGTGCAGACTTTGCCGGTGGACTGTGGTCCAGGCTGAGTGGTGCTGGGTTATGCACGGCCATAGCTGTGATAAGACTGACTTTGTATTTTCTGGCCTGGATGAAAGTAGGCCTCTGGGATCATTTATCACTAACAGCAACACACACATACTGTGCACCCTGAAAAATGTAGAATCTAATTTGAAAATAATTAAAACTTGCTGCTCATCCATGCCATCAGTGTGATATACTTGCAAACACAACATGACTCTTTCCCTCAGACCAGTGACAAGCATACTGAAACTTATTCGCAGATGCATGTATCAGACTGCAATTGGATGAGATGGGAGTGGGATAACCATTATCTGAATGGTGGTAATTGAAACAATAATGGACATGGTAACAGCTTGGAAAATAGCATTGATCCATCATCTAAGATGAGCCCTCTTTGTGCATTAATACCATGACTAAATGGTGCAAACTGATATTGCTCTCAGTCATGGCTAGGTCTTGTTGGCTAATTGAAAAAGAAATGAGCAAGAGGACGGTTTTGTGAGGTGTGGAAGACTGATTCTCCCACCTTGCCTCAGCAGGGCTTTGAATCCCTCCTACAGCCTGGGATTTCTAAGGGAAGATTAGCCAAAGACACGGCACGATTTTGGCGGAAGTGTGGAATTGGAATTCAATTCCTGTATACCTATGTACAGATGTAGACTAGTAAGCCAGTGGGAGCGGGATCGATAGGAATCTAACGGCTTTAGCTCCTGTGCAGCTCAGGAGCATCCTCAGCAGGTCTTTGTCTCAACTTTGTCTACACATTCCTCCAGTCTTACTTTCTGCTCTGAAATCTGACCTTGACACATTTTCCTCCGCCTGGCATACTGCTTTGCTGTCCAACTTTCACTGGGTTGAAATGGCACTGAGTTGCGGCTAGCCTATAGACTGAACACTGCTGGGCTGGATGAACACATGGAAAATGAGATCACTGACCTACAGCAAAGGTTAGACTTCAGTAAGCATGAGCAGTCGGATGATGGCTGGTGTAGGGGTTGGGGGTTTAATAAACTACTGCTGACCATAAGCCTATTGTTTTACTTCTCTGCTCACAACCTCATGTGGATATGCATGCATGTGTGTGTGTGTGTGTGTGTGTGTGTGTGTGGCTGAAGCTGCAGCCTTCATTGTGGCTAGCTGTGTTAAGCTGAAATGCTGTTATTGATTAAACACAAAGGTTGAGATGGAAAAGCAACAGAGTGGGTATGGGCCCAGCTCCAGGTGTATGTGTGTGTGTGTGTGTGTGTGCGTGTGTGTGTGTGCGTGCGTGCGCGATTGTGTATGTGAGCCACAGCTGTGCTGTCCGTCAGCCTCTGGCTTATCCATTAGGGGAAAAGGGGGCTGGAGACTTTGGCAGAGGGACATGGCGAGGACGAGGTGGAAAGAAACAAAGGAATTGTACTGTGCTTAAGTGTCATTTTGAAGTACTTTAAGTATTTGCATCTTTTTTAGACTTAATGCTTTTATTTTATGACATTTCATTACAGGTAGAACTAAAAACATCTGTACCATTTGCAACATTAAATCATGTTTTTTTGCATCATGGATAATGGAACACTGAAATGTACTAATAGTATGAATGACTGCACTTTTGGCTTTGCACATTTTTTTGATTTTTTTTTTTTTTTTAACTCGAGGCTGAATAAAAGATTAGGATACTTCTTTCTCTAAACTTAGTCCATGTGCAGCTGTCCCTCTCTCTTTTTCCACACACTCTTTCTGCCCTTGTGACGTTATTATACAAGCACACTTATACTCTTTTCACGTGTGTGTGCGACTCCACGTGTACGTGTCTGTACGTATACACAGAATACCCTCAAAAATATAATTACTTCAGTATGCACATACACACTGTTAGGATACTCTCTCGCTCTGTCTACAACCTTTCTTTCACAGACACCTGTGGTTAGGTACACACACAAACACACTCTCTCTCTCTCTCTCTCTCTCTCTCTCTCTCTCTCTCTCTCTCACACACACACACACAAACACACACATACACACACCTGGTCTCTCTCACCTCTCTGCCGGAGTGTGAGTCTCTTTATGAGAGGCCTGCCTGGTGCCCAACTGTGAGGCCCTTTTAATTAGAGCCCTGCTGTTAAGCACAGACCTCCTCCAGTGGTCCCCACCACCTCCTCACACCTGTCACACATGCAGCACCACTCCACTCCTCTCCCTCTCCTTGTCCTCATGGCCTGACTTACACATAGTATCCACATATATCCGCTGTATTTGCTGTACATTTGGTCGAAATGTACAGAACCAGTCAAAGGTTTGAACACATTTTCACATTCCCATGAATGGGAAAGTATGTCCAAACGTTTGACTGGTACTGTAACTCATATCTTCAATCTCAAGTATGTGGCCAAGGGATCACTTGTGGTCACATTCGCCCCCTAGTTCAAGTTGATTTAGAGAAACTACAGCCACTGTTAAAAATAGAGACATTTTGAGAAAATTCCACACAAAAAGTCTAAATGAGAGAGAACATGGCCTGCAGGGTTTCTGCTTGTTTCTTCCTGTAGTTTCTTTTTATTTTTGCATTTAAGCCTGAATAAAAAAAAATCGAATCTTGAGGGAAAACATTTGAGAACCATGCTTCTATTACCTCAGCAGACGCAGAAGAAAAAGCATCTACATAGACTTTTATGATAAAGAATAATGTTAATAATAACTTAAATAGCGCTTCTTTCACAGGACAAGAAACAAGAAAAAAAAAACAGAATTCACCAAAGGGCTCATAAATAAATGAAAGCAATCAGGATCCGTCTGGCGATATGTGCGGCTACTATCAGTGGAATCATGATAAATATAAACCTGGTTATGCTAGACTTAGAGCTAGTTTGTGTAACTTAGGTTTATGACTGAAACTAACAATTATTTTCATTATTGGTTAATCTGTCAAAAAAGAAGAAAAAAAGAAAATACAAGAAAAATCTATTCCCCACACTAAACTGCCAGTTCAATATAGTAACCAATGCACAGCAGTTGTTACGTTATCAGTTAAATAAAGCACACAGCATTGGCGAGCTTGTTCGGAAACCCAACTGTTGCTTCACATGTTATTGTTTGACTAGGGGGTTTCCTTGTCTGACTCCTCTGTTTGTCACTTTCTTTGCTGACTTCCTGCCGATCATACTCTTTTCTTCTTACTTGTATTGCTCCGGTCAATGGGGGCTGTTGCATTCCCTCCAATATATTTGTTGCAGTTGCTTTGCTTCTTGTTATTTTTATGTCTTATGATGGCTGACAAACAAAGTGATGCACTAACTCCACCCCCCACTGTTATGAAGGGTGTGCTTGGTGTCTTTGCTTTTTCCCTCTGAACCTTTATTTACACCTTGCTGCTCGGGATCACAAATATGACGGTACTTCCCTTCCCGACCACTTTAGAAAAATAGGCGGCAGCGTCCAAAACAGATGTTGGGGTGGGTGTAGTAAATCACTTTGTTTCATAGGAATCAAGCTTGTTTTTTATGAGACTTTTTGTACATTTAAAAGTAACATAGTTTTGCTTTAAAGATGATTTTTACATATTTCCCAATGATTTACAAGGGGAAATAGGGGGATTGCATCATAAACATGTAATAAAAATATGATAATGCAAAGGATAATGTATATTCCATATGCCCTGAAAAAACTCAGGATAGGGAGGTTTATCTCTGTTATAAGAAAGAATGACAACACATGCGCTCATAAAACCCTCAGCTGTGCAGCCACGATCAACTGCACAAAATATTCCTGGAACTCGGGTTAGTCCATCACACTCATAACCTACATTCCTCCATTTCCCTTTTCAAGCAAGGCCAAACCCCTTGAAAAAACGACCAGGTTTCTCGCATGCATTGATTCTGTTCTGCATCTGGCTGCTATGATCAAAGAGCTATTGTGTTGGGGGGCCTCTTCTGTAAGCTGCTTTCATAAGGAACTTCCACAATCAGGACTAAGTTGATTAGAAACAATGGCAGGTTGGTTGATATTATGTTGAAACAGCCCTGGAATTTCGAGCTAAACTTGCAAAAGCCGCTGCGGTGTGTGTGTCACAGGAGCGCGCCAGGCATAGCACATGAGAGAGGATTATAACAACACAACATACCAACAATGCAAGCTAAGTTCAATAACAGTAAATCTTTAAGGAAGTCTAATAATCATAAATTACACCCAATTTGTCTACAGTACATAGACCCTCAAAATTTATATATTTGGAAGCAGTTAGGAGGAAACCACAAGCTCTGCCTGCATCTGTGACTGCTTGTCTTCAGCTTGATGTGAGAAGACAGGTTGTTTAGGACCGTGGGGAATGAGGGATGGAGAAAGAGCAGGGCGGAGGAGGAGGAGGAGGAGGAGGAAGGCTGCAGCTGTTGTTGTGTGTAGAGTTGGTCTGGTGGAGTTTGGCAGAGATCACCACAGAGCCCAAGAGAGAGAGAGAGATACAATCCCTCGTGTCTTACTATAAACGAGTACTCCACAGATTTAGCATTGCACTCCCAAAACATTGTCAGACTTATAATGGAGGTTTTTTACCCACAGCACAACTCTACCACAGACAGTTCAGTCTGCGTTTCTGGTGTGTTATGCTATTAGTGGCTAATGTAGCATTGAGCCTCTGGAGCAGGCTACAGAGGTCTCACTTCTTCCTAACTTCCACACCCACAGGTTTTTTTTTTTTTTCATTTTCAAAGTTGTAGTCCTCAGCTCCAACCGACGATGACCCAAATGACATCACTTGAGGCAATTTATCAGACTTTGTGCAGCTCCCTCTGGAGCCACAAAAAGATAGATAGACAGATAGATAGATAGATAGATAGATAGATAGATAGATAGATGGATAGATAGATTGATGCTTTCCTTTTATCTCCCTTATCTTTCACCTATTCCTTCTCTCCTCCACACTTCTGTTGTCTGTGTGCTAAAGACCTTTCCAATCCCAGGGATTTTATCATGAAAGGCAGACACAAAGCACCTTTTTCTGTGCCACCTTCCCTTTCTTCCTCCACCTTCTGTGTAGCAAATGTCGCTGCGCCAAGAATCCTCCCCTGCCTGTGCCTTCATCGACCCTACCCCTTCCTCAGAGGAACAGACAGCCAACTCCTGCTAGGGCTTCCTTCTGTTCACAGAGCGGGAGTTTTTATTATGATTGTTTTTAAAGATTTTTTTTTTCCCCTCTCTACACAGAGGATATTGCCGAAAGCAGAGAGAGAGAGAGAGGAGAAAAAAAAGACAGGGAGGGGAGAGAAGAAGAAGAAGAAGAAGAAGAAGAAGAAGAAGAGCAAGAGAGAGAAGTTATATTGCTGAAGGACATTTGCAGAGGCAGCTTTTAACACCCTCACCCCTCCCCTCCTTCCTTTCTCTCCATCCCTCCTTAAACACACTTCTCTCTTTTCTGCTCTTTAAATATTGAGAATCCTTGCGTATTCCTCTGGCCTCTTCCTTTTGATGCTAACAGCTCAGCGATAGAAATGCAGTTGGAAAGGGCTGAAACGCTCAGTATAGCAACAGCAACAATTCCCCCCTTGCAGGACCTCCTTGCTCCCCCCTCCAGGCCCCAGTAAACGGGTCTGAGCTGAGTCTGAAGGCCAAGCTCTCCCTCTGGGCTGGCTTTGGCTGCTCATTTCCACACTAACAGGGGGTGGCTCTATATGGGCTTGGCTTTTTTAACCCGCACTAAAAATGCATGCACGCACAGTAACACACATACAACGCGCAGCTGAAACAGACCGTACGTAAGTGACCCGGCTGACTCCGGTCACTTTATTCTTTACTTTTCACCACTCTCCCGCCCAGCCAGCTACACACATCACAGTATACTGTCGTCCTCATTCTTCACTGATTGCTTCGCCTTCCACTTTTTTTTGCCTTTATTGCTCGGATGCCTGCATTTTAGATGCCATTTAAGATTTTTCTAACTACTAGGGTCCAGATGCCTGTGTTGTGGGTAGCTCCAGAATAAAACACAGTTTAAGTTTAGATATGAACAGCTTTTCTTTAAGGCTGCATTCCTAAGCTTATTGTATGCATTTTTTTCTGTCTGTTGTAGTGCGTCCGGGCTGACTGACGGTCAGAGCACGGCTGGTGAATTCTTCCCCGTCACTTTCATGTAAAACAGGAGAGCGGATCCTGAGCGGAAAGCAAGTGCAGTAGACTGAGATCATAGACGTGTTACTGCTTAACAGCCCGCTTTATGGGACTGGCTCTCTTTGTGTTTTAATGAGGAGGCCATGGATGGGTGGAAAGGCGAAGAGAGAGAGAGAGAGAGGGAGAGAGGGAGAGAGGAGGAAGGTTGAGTCTGTCAGGGAAGATGAGAGATTAGAAAAGATTGAGAGAGAATAAAGGACAGAGTGTTAGAAAGAAGTGGGAGAGACGTTTAATGTCCCCCCCTTTCCCCAGGTCTTAATTAGGAGTGAGAGAAGGGGCTGAGGGGTCTGCCTTAAAGTCCTGCTGTTAATTTTCTTTTCTCTTCTCTTCTCTTCTCTTCTCTTCTCTTCTCTTCTCTTCTCTTCTCTTCTCTTCTCTTCTCTTCTCTTCTTCCTTTCTTCTCTTCTCTTCTCACTCATATAACAAATGAATCAAATAAATCCACAGTTTCTTTTTGGGATATTTTAGTTCAACAGGACATCTCCTGCAAAAAAACCAAACTTTGTGAGTGTGTGTGTGTGTGTGTGTGTGTGTGTGTGTGTGTGTGTGTGTGTGTGTGTGTGTGTGTGTGTGTGTGCCTCATCTCTCTCTATATTTACCTGCCTCTGAAAACTGTTTTGAGCCCCCAGTGCAGTGGCAAGAGATTGGCAGTTTGCTTTGCCCTGATAAAGTCACGAACTGTGTGCGTGTGTGTGTGTGTGTGTTAAAGTGTGTTAAAGTGTGCCTGCTGGTGAAAAGGAGGAAGGAGTGGAGGCTGGACACCTCAGGAATGTTTTTTCGATAACAAGTTCCCCGAGCACTAGAGTTCTGTTGTACAATTTTGTGTGTTTTATTGCACTCTGTGTGTGTGTGTAAGTGTGTGTGTGTGTGTGTGTGTGTGTGTGTGTGTCTTGGGGAGGAGATTTCTGCTGCTTTCTTGTTGTATCATGATTGGCCACAAGTGTATTATGTTCTCTCTTTGCCATTTACCACATATACACACCAAGGAAATGCAAAAAAAAAAAACCCCAAAAAACAACTCACACACACAACAGGCTCTTTTCTTTGATCGTGTTGAATTTGTTCTCAGATTTTTATTTTAGAGCATCATACATCAACATCACACACATCCCTACCTGTGGAGCACGACTCCAGGTCATCGCTCGTGCCTCTGCGACAGCAAAGCCGTCGCTAGCTTGCGTGTCCTTTACGCTGCTCTGCTCTCTGCAGGCTGCCTCATTAAACTTTCAGCCAAACAGTTAAAAACTCTTCTGCCGTCGAGTACCAACTGGTCACAGCATAAGAGGAGTAAATTAAATTCAGTCTGTCCATTGGGTTTGAAGTCAGATGGAAGGATGGCATTAGCCGACTCAGTCTGCAGCAAAACAGCGCGGCGTGGCCACAGGTGGTGCTTTGTGAGCCCTGACATCAACCTCAAAGCCTGCAGCCACCCAGACTGAGCTGAAATCCAACTCGTTTTTGTGTTTGTTTTTTCACATTCTGTCTGTCTCTCTCTCTGTCACTTTGTCCTCAGTTAACTCTGGAGATGGCATCGACTATAGCCAGCAGAAGAGAGAGAATGTCGGTGACCTGATCCAGGAGACTCTGGAGGTGTTTGAGCGCTACGGAGGGGAGGACGCCTTCATAAACATCAAATACATGGTGCCCACCTATGAGTCCTGCATGATCAGCTGAGGAGGGGGGGGGGCGCTGTCACCTCCAACGTAGCGCAGACTTTTGACTTCAACCTTTTTATCAGTCACTTCTTATCTACCCTCCGACCCCCCTTCTTAAACCCAAATCCTTCTCTTATCTGTGTCTTTATCCTTTTTCTCCCCTACTCCCCATCTCCTCTCACTCAGTTTGTCCTCTTTTTGTTTCTGAACCATCCGTTACCCCTCCAAGAGTCAGCACTCATTTCCACTCCGCTCTGCCGCCCTATCTTTTTTAAACCCCCATTAAATTCATAAATGCAAGTCATGAAGTATTTTCTCTCTGTATCTGTGTTTTTATCACCATAGTTTGTTATTGTCAACCCAGACTTGACAGAATAAATTTCCTCTCATGTACGTTTGATATGTTTTCCATGTTTTGTTGATTTTTTTATAAATATGATTTATTTAGCTAGCTGGTAACGAATCCTTCATGCATGATGACTTTTATTTCAAACAGATATGCATTTGATCAAAAACATGACACCCACTCTTACAAAATGTATGAAAGCACAAAATTGCCCTTTTTAAAAAGGCTGTTTGAGATGCAAAGTTGATTCCCTATCGATTCATCAAAATCACATATCTGATCCTCTGACTTTTAAGTGATACTTCACCCGAAATCTGTCTTTTGACTATCAAACGCTCACCCCTATAGGCTTGATCGGTGACTTCACAGAGAACAGCAACTACGGTCAACTTGAAACCACCACTTCAAACCACTCCTGCAGCATTTTTCTCTAGTTTTTACAGCCACCTTTCAAACCTACAGGGTGTGAACAGACAGAGTGTCACTTAGATCATATATAATGTTTTGGAATAGAAACATACTGTGTATGTGCTGAAGCAGTAAACATCTGAAAGCTTTTACCTTTTCAGTGCGAAGCTTTTAATTAAAAAGGTGCTAATGCAGTTTGAGATTGAATGTGATTTCAGTGATTGAGTTTTGCAGTCTAAGTCCTGTTGTACATCTGCGCTGTGTTCTGTAGTGTTTTACAATTGCTTCTGTTCAAAACTATGGTATGGTGCTGTGCTGTTTTGTATTGTATCGTACCACTGTACCCATTCTGTCACAAAACCCAGCTGGAGACTGAGCCTGTCTAAACACGCAGGCAAAGATGCATAGGAATGACGGCCGACAGCATTCCTCCAGACAAATACGCATTCATACGTACACACGTTTGGTTAACATCCTTTGAACTCAACTACCCCACAGTGATCTCAGTGAATACTTGGAGTGCATGTGGGCTTATTTGTGAGGGTTTGTGCATGACAGCATACGTGCGTTCTTTGTTTATCAAGACCGATCGGTAACTCGGCAGGCGTTTTTTAACCAACTTTGTTTTCTCACACTGTGCAGATTGAAGGTGCTCTCTCTCCCTCTATTCTCTGCTGCATTAAAGTCACAGTGGAAACTTCTTCTCAGACACAATGGAAGCTTTAGCAAACGTACTTCCCAACGCACACACATATACACACACACACACACACACATATACACACTTGTGCATATACATATACAACCCTGCGACCCACAGGGGAAACATAGCGTAATTGATTTCTGACACTCACAAGGACACTCGCGCTGTCTCTTATTGTAAGTCATGTCTCCAGCAAATGCAACTTTACAAGCCTGCGGAGGAATCTATTCTCAACCAGAAGACAGGTTCATAATGCTCATATTTCACCCTCAGCACATCCTGAAAAGAATGTTACTGAATAGGTGTTCCACACGGCTGAACTCAGCCGAGCTGCTCTCTGCCTGCTGCTTGATCTGTGCAGTGAAAGACGAAAAGGAGTGCAGAGCAGCCCCCTTTCAACACAAAACACATATTTCACCTTAATAACTGCCACTGCGTAACACAACAGATACAGCAGCGGCACAGGCACAAAAACTGCTTTTTAAAATGTACAATGGTACAATTTCACCTCTCTTCTCAATTGATGAGTGGATCGAACTCTGAATAGCCTGCGGTTCTGTCGAACTGTATCAGTGACGCCCCGCTGTCCCGCATCACCTGTCCAATTTTACTGAGCCACAGGCTAGCAGCTGGCCAGCAAAGGCAGGAGAGCTTAGAGATAGAGAGAGCAACTAGAAAAAAAAAGGACAAAGTGAAACATGGTGAGCATTTTTGTTAAGGGTTTTAGAACAGAACAAATGTTACTAACAGCCCTCCATCTGTAGCCCTTTGCTTCAAGCTAGCATATAATGTCATATAAGCCATAATAAACAGAAACTGCCTGGAGTTTACTTCACTTCTTTGCTCTTAAAGGGCCAGGTAATCGGATTGTTTTGGCTCACATCACAGGCACTAATGGCCATTAAATGCTAAATGGTGTCCGTTTCGACCTCTTCAGGAACCCACTGAAGCTCATTAAGAAAGGTGACAGTCTGGAAAGGAGCATTGGAGAATATGGTCTCCTGCATCAAGAGCCACACAGAAACACACATGCACAGGCCTAAGCACACATGTCTGCAAACAGACAGACACACACAATAATGGCAAACAACACCTAACAAAAACATCAAGATGTAATTGCTCATGCAAGTAATAGAGTAAATTGTGAAATGAACAGGAATGGAGGCAGCCAATGAGGTTATTTGGCCTATGAAAGGCATCAACGCATGACTGGTCCAGACCTACAGGCTGGAAAGACCAAGCATTACTTTACTTGAATTTCCCCCTTATCTCACCCTGTTTTCGGACATGAAAACAAAAGCCTCAAAAACGAATTTAGCATAGAGAAGAAATTGCCCTGATCATAATATTCTGACCCTTTTCGCTTTAGTCATAATGAGCAATTGATCATTTTCTGACTGCGGGTGTACCAACATACACAAGGAAATAAATTGCTTCCCATTCAGTGCATTTCCTCCAGTCATAGAGCGCAGGTTATAACACCATGCTCTACTTCCCTGCAGCAGATAATATCTGTTGCAGATAAAGCCACATTATTATTTTCAGTTGAGAGGATTTCCGAGTTTTTTTTATTCCTTGTCTATTGTGAAAGATCTGCCTGATGGCATGTGGGGGCGATGGTATTGATCTAGCATGTTATTCAGCCATTTTGCAACATCTCTTTGCTTGTTCCTTTTTTTATTTTTTATTTTCCTCAGACAGATAGGTATTGAAAAGAAATTCTGGCTTGAAAAAAAAAATGCTCCAAGTTCAAGGTAGTTCAAGAACTTGTTGATCCTGTTTCCTGTGATGTTTCAATGTGTCTTTGTGTGCGTATTCCAACACTCACTGCTAACTGGCTTTGGGGGAAAAAACACGTTCTGTATCACATGGTCACTGCGAATGTTTTCCAAGTGCTTCCAATGTGGTGCGTTCAGAGTGTTGCGACCTCAACGTTAACCACTGTAGCATTCCTGCACACTTATTAGTCCTTACAGAGGTGAAATAGCATTCTCTAATCCACAACCTGGCCTAATCCTCACTCTCCATTGCAACTGGACTCCGGGGGTCAACCCTAGACGATGTGGAGGCCGCGGGCACTTGCTCAGCTCCAGGGTTATTATTAGCCTAGCTAGCTCAGCCCCTACAACAGCTGCCACTGCCCTGCAGCCAGCAATAACTCCCACTGAGGAACACATGCAAGCCATTTCACTGATGGAAACGCTAAGAATTGCACCGACATGGGATGATTTATACACAGAATTCATACAACCACACAGATCAACACAGTCATAGACAAGTGTTTACATGTGTGTCTGGCTTGCACGCCACCAGCTACTCCAGCCTTCAGGTTGAGCTCTTATCTCCGAATGAACGGTGCCTCTCTGAAAGCTGGCTCCACAAGTTTGTCCTTGTGCATCTCCGTCTCACCACATCACAGTGGTGGCAGGCCAACAAAGGCTTTTGTGCTGCAGTGAGCTGTGCAACAAAAGCTACACAAACACGCCGATAGCGTTCTGTTGACGGAGGGGAAAAATGAGATTGAGAAAAAGTGGAGAAAAGGCTCAAACTGAGGAAGGAAGAAAAAGACAATTATGGAGGAGGGAAGGCAGTGTGAAAATATTTGTGGTGTGTGTTCAAGTGAGAGAGCATGTTGAGTAAAGAGGAAGACGGGGGAAATACGTTGCGCACAAGTTTGGAGACAGACGGGCAAACTGAGATGAATCCACCACGGAGAGAAATGAAGGGAAGGAGAGACTGTGTGGGCCGCGTCAAGAGGGATGGATGGAGGGAAGTGGGATGTTGTGTCACCTGGTAGAGAGAGCTGTCTAGCCAGACCTGAGATTTAGGAGCAGTCAGCTGCAGAGAGGAATAAGAGACCAAAGAAGGAGGAGGAGGAGGAGGAGGTAGAGGGGATCTACAAACGCCACCACTTGTTTATCTGTTTTTCTTCAGAAAAACAGAAGAGAATTGAGGCGACAACTGGCACTTAACGACATCACCATGCTCCCTTATCTGAACAAACAAGCTGAAAGTGAATGCCCCGCTTTTGTGTATACGACGTCTCCCCATGTTGAAAATCAAATAATTCATCCATGTGGGTCACACTTAATATGATCAAAGTTTGTCGTGACGTAACCCCTGTGTACAGTGGAGGATTTATTAAGCATTCAGGAAGTCTTCTGTCAGCATCAGTCTTCCCCTTTATCACTTCCTTCCCTTTTTTCTCATGTCCCTTCTTCTGCTGTGCCGTCTCTCTTATTCCGGTGTTATCGTCTCAAAAGGCAGATTGTTAGGACCGGCAATGAGGGGATTGTGCCTGTGCAACAGAAATAAATGTCCCCCTGGGATTGATTCAGCTTGTTCACGTCTGCCTGGTGGAGTCCACACTCATCCAAGGGAGCTACTGAGCATGTGCAAGACAGGACAGCACAATGGAGATTTATCTATCTGCCTCTCCATATGCCAGGTGTCTGATACTCAGGCTTAATTCAAGAGTGGAGGAACAATGTAAACACTTCTGAAAGAAGAGCTAATATTCTGTTTACCTCTGTGAAGTCCTCTGAAACACTACCCTTAAATATGAAAAAAAGTCTGCTAAACTCTCACATCCAGAATTAATTTAGTTTTGTGAACAGCTCTTTTATCTGCAACTATGCTGTACTTTGTGTGTATGTGTGTGTGTGTGTGTGTATGTGTTCAGATCTCAGTAGACATGTTCATCTAGATCTGAGGTTTAACTTTTTCTGTATATCTATTAGAAATCTATTCAAAATAATATTTTTGAATATACTTAACCATAAAATTGTACTGCAAAATTTACGTCTCTATATGTGGAATGAGACATAATGGTACCTGTTACTTTGAAGTGATTGGCTGTAGTTCCTGTCACTGTTTGTTAAGAGTTTTGATTGGCTGAAGGCCACCCTAATGGTGAAACATGACTGTTTAATCACCATCAGATGTGCTACAAGGGTGTGACCTACATAATATACCGGTGCCTGTGTCCTGCTATTGTTGTTGATCTTGAAGAAGGTCTTAGGGCTGAAACGTCATGTAAATTAAAAAGAAAGGCATATGGAGCCAGAGTGCACTAACCTGACGCGCTAGATGGTTTGTTACGCAGAACCATCTGCGAAGACGTCCTTGGAAATTGTTTGGAAAAGGGCAGACGCTTTCAAAAAATACTAAAAAATACTGAATCATCTGTCTATCAACATCTACCATTGGCTTTGCTTCTCGCTGTCATCGCACCTAAACCATGCCAGCAGCTGCCAGTAGTTCCCAGGACGCTGATCAGTCCGAACCACTGGTGGTTCGTACACAAGCACATAACCTGAAGATAGATTCTCGTGTGATCTCATAATCTCACGTGATCTCGCCAATCCAGCTGCCTCACAAGGTAAACAGTGTGCAACATTTTTTTCCTACTCTTATATCCCACAGTAGACCACACTGCAGCATTAATCCTTCTCTGAAGAGATGTGATCAATGAGGATTCTATCTGTCCCTCTCTCCTCTCACTCTCTGTTCTTGTGAGCTCTTCTTCTTCCTCCTCTTCCTCTCCTACAGGTCTTATCACTCACAAACACTCATTTCTTCCCCCCGCTACGGGCTGGCAGGCGTGCACAAACAGGCGAACGAGCAAGTAAACAAATACAAGCATCTTCAGTAGGGGCAGGGATGGATCCACACTGTTAACAATTGGCTGGACTTCTTTAAGCCGTATTGACACTAGTGTGTTCTCCTCAAGGGGCAGAATGAGGAAGGAGGAGCGGGTAAAACTTGTTTTTGCTGTTTATGCTCCGCCTGTTAAAGTGCCCCTCACTGCAAAGTGTGATTTGTGTGTCATTTCCCCCCGTTGATTTTGACGATTAGCAGGTTCGAGGTGGGAGTTTGGAGGTGATGTTTTCCCATCGGAGCCTTCTATCAAAAGTGGCTCCAGCTGTCACCCCATTTCTCCCTCCCGTCTGTGTGACAACAGGCAGGCCAACAGGCATTTCCATCACCAGATTGCCAAACCACTGGAGCATCTAGACTACAACACCCAAGGTGACCTTTAACAAAATAGAGAATGGTGAATAGCGGTGGTGGCGAGAGTGGGTTATTGGAAACGCAGAAGAGCTGGAATGTCGCAGCTTCAGATTGAATTGTGATAGATTTTTTTTCTCACGTCACCCCACATTATAACACTACACCAGCTGACGCTGTGTTCATTCTTTCTCATCCAACTTGGGGTAGATAAAAAAATGAAGCAAGCCCCTCGCTGTTACATTCCCTTCACTTTCATTACTTATCTTCATCCACTTAGTATCCCTTCCTGTCCCTAGATAATTCTACAATCACGTACAGGTTAAAAGCATCTGAAGAAATACGTGTGTAGCTCATGCTCGGGCCAAACTCAACTGGCTAAACTTGAAAACACATCCTTTTGTATCCATTTTGGCCTTCCTTAACCCTGTAATCCAGTCAGCGGGTAGGTGTCAAATATGATGGATAGAGGGCTCCG
Source organism: Thunnus thynnus (assembly GCF_963924715.1). Lineage (NCBI taxonomy): Eukaryota > Metazoa > Chordata > Actinopteri > Scombriformes > Scombridae > Thunnus > Thunnus thynnus. The sequence goes on from NC_089532.1 coordinate 13,958,112, forward strand.
TGCAACCCACAGTGGACCAGCCCCACACTCACAGCTGTAATGGAACTCAGGACAACATTGATGTTTTGAGTCCTAGAGAATCACTTATAGCCACATCAAGACTGAGTCTACTTCAGACTACCACAGTCGTTTTTAGGTAGTTCGAGTAAAGATTTCCATTCACTCTAAAACGCCTGAACAATAGGAAAACTGCTAAATTTATTTAAGGGAAAAATAATGCCTGACATCTTTGTCCATTTGGACTCTGATTAAGACACTGTCCAGACTGTAGGGTCTAAAAGTTGATTTGTTTGCACTATTAAAGGTCCTGTTTTGGTTGGCAAACAACACAGTCATGCATCACAATCAATATTTGGTAAGAGGCGAGACAGACGCGGCCTCTGCTGAGTGTCAGCCAGTTAAAACTCAGTTCTGCCTCTTCCTGCTCTCCACGATAATCTAAAAATGTGTCTTAGCACAGCTGCACTCACAATTTACTCGTTCTCATCAGGATATGTGTCTGTTTTGTGCTGTCAGACAAGTGAACGAGCATAAAACAGTGATTTGATTTTCTCTGCTTGCAAATGCTACTTGTTAACCACTGTGAACAGTGTGCAGCTGCACTGGGACACTGATCAATCGTTTAATTTTATGATGGCAAAGTCATATGACAGAGTAAACATAGATGTAGTTAAACGGCAACACCTGTATCGTGTGATTGGCTGTTGACATTTGCAATGCGTGCTCACAAAGTGGTTTAGAGGCCCTAAACTTTACTGATTTTTACAGATTTAATCTACAACACCAATAAAGTAAAACTATGTGAGAAAGTGGTTGATTTGTAGCCCGTCATCTCAACATGTCCCACCGTCCGCTCTCATTTACATGTCCTTCCTCTTCATCCTTATTGTCTTCAATTCTTACCTCGGGTGATTGTAGGGGAAATAAATAATGTTCAGTCACTGACAATAACAAATGCACACACTGTTCAAAACGAGCCCCTCGCAAACAAGTGTGAGTGCAACAGTGCATGAACACATGCACACAAGCATGAATGGGGTATTTGTCATGTCATGCTTATGATACGAGTTGAAATGAATAATAGGCACATTATGTATTTCTCTGTGTAGTCTCTGTGTATGCTGTGGTTGCTAGAAGGACATTTATTTCTGTTGCACTGTGCTCATACCTTCCTCAAAATGTAAATGACCCAGATTCTGCCAGCACTTTTTCCCCCACAGTCCCCAAACTAGTAAGTCAAAAGAAAAAGGGAAAGATGTTGTTCTCGTTTGTATGTTTGCATGTTATCAGAGCCTGTGGGCCTCTGTTCACCTCCTCCAGAGCCACAGCCGTTATCGCAGACAGCCTTGCCTCGACAGAGTCACCAGTTCCCGCTCACTTTCCTGCGGCTGCGGCCCCCGACACAGGCTGCAGCTAGCTACAGGGCCCCTACCGAGGCCCCCATTGTCTCCGTCAGCATACTTTCAGTTGAAAACCCAAGGCGCTCTCCAAGCTCATTGTGAGTGAGCTAACAGCCTCTCTTCAAAAGGGGCTAAATGCATGTTCATTAATTATCTGGATCCTTGTTAATTGGATTAATTGTTGAATAGAAACCGTGTTATTAAAAATGACGAAAACACAAGGGCAGGGGGAGCAAAAGGGGGGATTAATATCGTTTCTGTTTACTCCCAGGCTGTCACACACACACACACACTCACACACATTTAGGTATGCTCTGCCTGTCTGTCGCTGTGTCTCTCTCTCTCCCTCTAACTCTGTGTTACTATTTCGCACACATATCAAGACACACACAGAAGCCGTATGTGACCCAACTCAGAAGAATGAGCGCTAGGCAAGGTGCAAATTACCATGCGCAACCTTAGAGATAAGAACTAAACCCATTTTCAAAGCTCAGAATAAATGCCAGATCCTTTTTGATGCAAGAAGTCTGTGACTTTTTCCATCGCTTATATATTCAAAGAATAAGGGAGGGAGAAAAAAAGAGAGAAACATAAAGTCAACACCATGAACAATTTAGCTATCTCCAAGTCACATGAAAAATTGGGTTTCTCATTCCGTTTGCCTATCTACTTACTCTTATCCATCAAAATCACTTATCAGTGTTTGACTTCAAGGGATGTTTTATCATCCTGGCTTGAAGATAGCACGCTGATATTGCAGACCATTTGGACGACAGGACTAATATTACATGTCCTGTGTAATTGGTGGTGGTGCAAATGACAAGCCATTATGTGAGAACCTATCTTTTCCTACGGTCACTGCTGGTTAAAATAATGACAATCAAGTGATAAATGCCAAACAGAAAAACCTTCCAGGGGCCAATGGATGTGCTGGCAAGGTACTTTAGGTATTAGGCTGTAAAAACCTACTAAGGAAAGTAATTTAAATAATTTCTAATCGTTAACGAATAACCACCTCTGAAATATTTCAATTGTCTCACTTGAATCTGGCCTGAGATTCAACTAAAGCTCAGCAATAATTATGGCAATAACATACTGTGGCTATATGTAGATGCTGGCTGAAGGGCAGAGAGGCAGGATCCAGTAAACGTGTTGCACCCGTTGTTAAGGCAACAGTATCTGTCTTCCTGCTTTGATGTGGTGGCTCCTGTCGCCTGCTGCATTCCCAAATGCTGTTATCTGGGCTGGAGGATTGATTGCACATGTATTTTTCAGAGAATATGTATGATTTTGTGCATATATGAAGGTTTACAGCTTGTATGTATGTTGTAAGTTTGTCATTAAACTTTTCCAAAGACATTGTTTGATCAATTTACTGGACTTGCTGCTCTAATTCTAAGAGCTCTGACTTATTGTTCTATCCTATGATACCAACACGGTGGTGACAAACTGAAGCCAGAAGGTCATAGTGCAGCTGTTTGAGTACTCATGCACCTAGCGTGGAGACTATTTTACAAAGACATGAGTGGGTGAGCAGTAAGCGGACAAATTTGTACGCGGGACAAGGTCAGGGCTCAGATTTAGCCGGGGCCCCTCTCAGTCAACAGCTGTTAAAATCAAAACGGACCAGTTGTGGTTTATTTTCACACTAAGCAGGATGTGAGAAACCGGAGGTAGCTGAGTTGTGTATGTCCCATTGATCAGGGATGTTAATCTTCGGAGGATATGTGGAAAGGTCCTCCCAAGGACAGGACAATGAAAAGGCTCTATTGATTACTGGAGGGTTGATCAATCGGTCCCAAGACAGATAACAAGATGTACAAGTCTTGAGTAACAATGGGCATCTTGTAGGATATGGACTGCACACACTTTTTCATAATTCAGCACCCTAAAGTGAAGCATAACCATGAAATCCACAATTGTAGGCTGGTCTTGGGACATGTATTACCACTGTCACACACAAACCCTGTACGTGAGGCGGGACACTGAACACAACCCACATATGACTCTTCAAACCGGATCACTAGTCTAGTCTGTACCAGATTAGCAGACTCATACGTGTCATGCTAAACCATACAATTACACCAGACCTCATAAAATCAAAATGTCAAATGGGTCTGCAGTGCTTTCAAGTAGTCACTGGAATGTTGTTTTGGTATCGGCAACATGGAAGACAGTGCTGATGATCTCCTGCAACTGTACGGAATTCCTGTATTCTTTCTACTTGAAAAACATGAAGAGGTTCATGCTGTGCAATCATGTTAATGTATCTTTACAATCGAGGAGAGCAGACTCTATGGCTGCAGGGGCTACACATCCCCAATGCTCTTTGAATCGGGTTTCGTCAGACTCTGCTTGTTAATCAGGATGACAAATCAGGAATTAATCAAAACATGTGATCAGAAGTTCCACATATATTATTGTATAGCGAAAAAACTAAATAATAATCGCATTACATGCCCGGTCTAAAACTGAAGCAAATGCAGAAACTTCAAGAATAGATCAAAGTAGAGGACCTCATAGAAATTCCAAAAATCTGAGGTTATATCTTGCATTTTAATTATTTATTTGTTTTATAGCTTTTTTGGGGGGAAGGTGGGTTTCCACTTTTGACTCATAGTTGTACACAAGTATATTTTTTTGAGCTTCCCCTGAGTGTTTACCCATGCAAATTAAAGCTGAGGAATGCAGACAAATAACCCAGGTTTAAGCAGTCTCCATTCATACCAGTGGAAAACACAGTGTTGTCTGTCTTTGGTGTTGAAGTCAGGAGCGTGTTAAGTGAGTTAAGGAACTAAAAGACAGTTTAAATCTTGAAAACAATATATTCTGCTTTTAGTGAGGAAAGGGAGAAGTAGTCTGTGTTGACAACACTTCAAGAGCATATTGTGCATTCCTGCGCACTGCACGCCATTGGCCCGAATTCCTGTCAGTCATTCCTCCCAGCGGCTCCGACCCCGCCCTCCTGCCTCGAATCTGAGCGCTCATTGGTTGTCCTATTAGTCCCCATGAACGCACCCACTGGCCAATAGCCGGTGAGGAGGACGGACCTTTTCGGGTGGAACAGTCTCTCGCGCCTACAGTGTTGGAATCGAACGTCCCCGAGCGCACACGGCGTAGAGGAGCGTACGGCGCACGAGTCTCTGGAAGGGAGATAACGGTTTCTTTTTTTGCCCCCCTCTCCACTCAAACAACAAGAACAAACCAAACCTGATTTTTTTTAGGGGGGGTTTACAGAGTCTTCTGATCACAAGGAGGAGGGAAAGCGAGGGATTGGAGCCGCAAGTTTTTTTTTTCTTTTTTCGTTTTTTTTTTCTCTTCTCCTTTTTCCTAAAAGAGGATTCTGTGTTTTCGCGGTGGTTTGTTCTCCCCTCTCGCCGCAAAGATGATGGTCGGAGAGGTCGAAGTGAAGGAGCGACCGAGGCCGAGTCCCGACTATTTGATGCAATTGTTAAACGAGAAGAAGCTCATGACCAGTTTGCCAAATCTCTGCGGCATCTTCACACACCTTGAGAGGCTTCTCGATGAAGGTAAGTGGCAGTCTGGAGAGCAGAGTGGAGGGGGGGTGTTAAGGGGGGGGTGGGGGGGCAGCGTGACCACGGCACAGTCCGGTGTCGGTACGGCTTCGTTGGGCGTCCCTGCTGCATTAAACGTTAGCGAGACCCAGACGCACACTAGCATCGGGTACCCCAATATTGCGGACCGTGGCAGGCATATTAACACTTTAAACCTCTGCTGAGCAATAGCTTACATCCAAAGTAAACAAAAAAAAAAACATGAACAATTCAGAGTGAGTTTGTTTCCCTCTCCCCCAGAAAAGAGAGATGTTATTTGAGAGTTGTGGCTGACGGAGTTTGTTGCTGCACTCTTGACTTTGTGGCAACAAGAAGGAAAACTTTCTCTCACTCACTCAGAAAAACCACAACCACCTAACACTGTTGACCTGCCCTTTGGAAATCTTCTCCGATTAGTTTAGAAGCATACTTTTGGGTTAATTAAAGACGAGTCTCTTAATTTAATTTTAGACGGGGCCTGATTCCACATGTTCTCCCCAGCAGTTTAGCTTGGGTTAGCCACGTTTTAAGCTAGCGAGCCTGGGTGTCCGCGAACTCTTCAGGAACCTAGAAAGGCAGCTTTAACTTAGCTTCATTTTTTAAAAATAAAGACTCAAAACAGTAAAAAACAGCGTTTCAGGCAAATGACAAGAAGTGTTACAATGGCTGACTTTCGCTTTCCTTGTTTTTGGTTCGAGGGTTGTGTTAGTCGTTGCCCAGCGGCCGAGCTTAAAACCACGGAGGAATGTGTCTGCTTGTTGTCCAAACAATGGCCAGTGAGTTGCTGCTGGGAGGGGGAGTGCACGAAGATTATTTCAACCGTCTAACTTTTTCATTAAAAGGGGCACCGTTTTGTTTTTGCCCGTTTGCCAGGCTACTACAGTATATGTCTTACACCGAGATTGTCTCTCTCTCTCGGTTATATTTCCTTCCTTGCTGCAGCAATCGTCGTGGGGTTTTTTTTGCCAGTGAAGCTTGCCCTACCAAAAAAAAAAAAACTGCGTCGCCTTTTGTCGGCGGCGCCGTCCAGACGGGATTTGTCTGCCTACGTTTATTTTCTACGCTTTGCCAATGAATGTGGCACCAACAGCGGCGCCGATAAACGCGGCTTATTTGCCGTTTATGTTGATTGTATCAATATCATAAGCTGGTCTAAGCGAGAGCTTGGTCCCATGGTTTATGTAACTGAGCTGGGGACACTAGAGAGCGCCACAGCCCCCTTAGCAGACTGTCCCCATGCTGTCCCCATGACACTGAGGTGAATAAAAGTAATAAGCACTCTGACTACTCAACAGTATAAATCAGTGTTTCCTAACCTGGAGGTCAGGACCCCCACAAGGGGTCGCTGGATTAAACAAAGGGGTCGTCAGATAACAGGACAGGATAGGATACAGAAAAAACATGTTTTGGACACATAAAATTGTGATTTTTTTTTTTCTCCTTTTGTCAAGCTTTCTTCTAATTTTCTATTTTTTTTATTTCAAGTGGGTTATTGTGTTTTACCTCCACAAACCTCTAAAAGTTATTAAAATAAAATAGAATAAGAGCTCTTTCTAGAGCTGCAAGGTTAGTCAATTGACAGATTAATCAGCAAGTGTTTTGGTGATTGAATAACAGTTTTAGTCTTTTTTTAAGCAAAAATGAAAACAAAGCTGATTTCAGCTTTTTAAATGTGATTTATTGCTTTTCTTTGTCGAACGTGATGATAAACTGAATATCTTTGGGTTTTGGGCTGTTAATCAGACAAAACTAGACATTTGAAGATGTAACCTTGGACTGTGGGGAATTTTAACAGATATTTTTCACTATTTTCTGACATTTTGTCCACAAAATGACAGATGAATCAGGATAATTATTCGGCAACTTAACTGGTAGACAATGCAACATGTGATGAAGGGTCGCAGGTAGACTTTGCTTTATTTTAGGGGGATCCCAAGCCAAAAAGATTGAGAACAAGCGGTATAAATGAAGGATTTCCTTGTAGACAACTGAGGATGGAAGGAGCAGCACATATTTATTAGTTTCGGTTGCATGTCTGGTTGAGTGAGACACTGTAGTATGCAGTTGCTAAACCAGATTTTCTTGCTTTCTACACGGCTGATAAACAAGTCATTTAGGCGTAAAGTAGGCTATTGTCTCACTAACCCAGCTGGAAAACTTGAACAATGCTTCAACACATTTGTTCAAAACACAAAAAATATTTCTACTCAAAGTGAGTTTAAACAGAAATGTTATGGTGCAATAGGTGGACGTCTCTATAATCTTTCTAGTACATGCCACACACACTGTATAGATCATAGAGCTTAATAGCAGTTTTATTTACTCTTCACACCCCAAAAATGCTCTCAAAAGAGGCATTCTTAACCTTGATTTGAGAAGAGTTGGTTGATTTATTGTAGTCAACTGGGATGATGGGTGTGTTGGTGTTTTCACTGAGGCGAGAGTCAGGAAGCGGGCATGTTTTCCTTTTCATCCCCGCTCCCCTTTGCAGTTTCCCAGCCCCCATAGTTGTAGACCCTGCCAATCCTCTGAACAGAAAAGAAAAGGGGCCGTGCACAGTTTGTATACCTCAGCTCAGCCAAGTTGCTGTTAGAAGACAGTATGAGCGAACCCACCAAGAGCAAGAAACTAATTTCTAGCTTGTGGCCAACAGTGAGTTTTCTGTCTAATATGTTCCCTTTTCACTTAGTTCAGTTGTGATTTGCTGTGCTGTCGGACAAAAAACACCAATTTTTACGCAGTGTAGCATTGTATATTTAGATTTTTTCATTTCTGCAGCACCGTAATACAGAAAACTCAAATCTTTGAATAGCTTATGAATTGTCTCATATTTTATTCTCAGCCTTCAGTCGCTTTTCTTAGTGTTTTGTTTTTGTTACTTGCTAATATTAACCAACCAAACCTGCGTGGTAACTGCCGGACGTAAGAGTAGGAGAGGAAAGACGTTGCACTCTGCAGAGGTGTGCACTAAATGTGGCACAAGTAGTAAGCGCTTGTGAGCAATGCTGAACACATTCAAATCCTACAGATTTTCAATTCTGTAAATCATTTGACACATATCAGCACATTTTAATACTGTCTTTGGATATTGTAAATACCGTTTTTAAACCTGATTTTGACCTGTGAGATTTTTTTGTTTTTAAATCTTTGGACAGTGTACAATATTAAACATAAATGTTACCGTTTGATACTTTTATTCATTAAAAAAAAAAAAATTAAGTCATTGAACTATAGTCAGAAATAAAATGGTGCAGCTCAGTAGTTTGTCAGTCTTTAAAAGAGAGAGTTTTTGTACCGTGTAGTGTGCTGTCTTGCAACACATGGTTTTCAAGAAATCAATCCTGCATCGCTGGAATGGTACGACGCTTCTGTGTAGCGCTGCACAGATAGAAAGGGGATAACATGTTTCCTCCTCTTGGCTTAAGAAATAATGATTGGGACATTCACAACTCTTCAGCCCCAGTTTCACTCCTCCAAAGCCACACAAGTCTAAGGTTTACTGGGGTATCCACGGCACCAGCCCAAACACTACCCTGTCGCCAAAAATTGCGTGTGTGTGTGATGAAAGCCACCCCAGTGCAGAGGAGGCCTGTCTGACTGTCTGGTTCCTGTTAGTGGCTGTTTGGTTTGCTCGCCCCTTTTTGACGGGGCTAAAGCTCCAATGCGATATTCAGGACGTACCTCCGCCCACTCCCTGTCCCGCACTGGTGTAAACTGGCCCCACCCAGCCTAAAACCATCAGCGTAATCACATTGGTGCAGTTTTTTATGAATCTGAAAAAGAGAAAAGAAAAAAAACATCTGTGTTCTAATTAACCTTTCCGTTTCGCCTAGTACTCCTGAAATAGTTGTCAGGTGTGTTCATATGTTTAATATGTATAGGCTACGGTGGCCTGTGCCGTCAGATTGCTGCAATTTCAAAAGCTCGGAAAAGTAGTTTTAATAGTTTTTTAATTGTTGTTTATGGTTGATATTTGTATAATTAAATTTTTTTATGATGATGAACGAAGCGTGTTTTATGACAGTGGTCTTTGCCAGCAGTAAAGATAAACATCACACTCCATTGTGACTTCCAGTCAGACAGGACAGACTCCAGCTGGAAATCTTTAACTTGCGGTGTGAATTACGTTTGATCTAACAAGTTTTTTTGTTCAGTTTGTGTATGTGTGTGTGTGTAGTTTTCTCCTCAGTGTGCAGTCAGTTCTGTCTCATTGAAAGCGAGTGCCTTGTCAAGGTGACAAAGAGAGAGCAGATGCTACTTGAAAAAGCTAGTGATGCTGAAGCAGAGGTAGAAACATAGTCTAGTCGGTGTAGCGTTAGCAAAAACTGAAAAGAAAGAACAAAAAATAGAAATACTCAAGGACAGTTTGAGTCTGTCAACAAGATATCAGCTGTCTTGTCTCCTAAGGGATGGGCTTTTTTTCTATATTGTTATTAAGCATTTCTCTTCTGAGTAAGTAAGTACAGTTTTGTAGTCTTAAGTGTGTTTGAACACTTGAAATGCCTTCCTTTGTCAGACTTTAGAGCACCTAATAACAGCAAAAATCTAACCAGTAACAGCTGAATGCTTTAAACTCCCCTAAATTGTCGATCACTCGAGAGTACGCCCCGCCGACAGCTGCATGTACCTCCCCCCCCGCACCCACCCAACATTTTGTGCATGTCTACACAGCTGTTTCCATGGCGGAAGAAAGCCGACACCACCCTTGTGTGTGTGTGTGTGTGTGGAGACTGCACCCACCCTGCTTCAGTGGCGTGTGTGTGCCTGGACGTCCCCGTGACGTTCCCAATATGTATGTAGTCCCTTAAGGTCACTCTGGCCGATTGACAGGCCCCCTTTTGAAATCCCCTTGCGTTGCAGTTGTTCATCTCCCTGAGGTGACACCTGCTATGGGGTTTTTTTTTTTATTTCTCTTTACGATCTGCCAGCCAACAAGCAGCTTCAAATTGCTATATTTTCTCTTGGCAGGAGAAGACAGTCCATATAACACGTAGAGATGTCATCTAGTAGTGAGGTGCAGGCGCTGTTGCAAGTTAGCTGAGCATGGGAGGAAGGGAGGGATTTTATTTTTTATTTTTTTTGTTGTTGTTGTGACGTGTGTCCTCTGGCAAGTTTTTCTGTGGGGAGCAGAATAGTCAGATTGATTGAAAGCATTTATTCCAGGCTCCCGTTAACCTTTCCTAACAGGCTCGATTCGGAGCTTTGTTTGTGTAATAGATTAAATGGCCCGTTGTTCCATTGCACGCTGTGTGGTGGAGCCACGTGGTGCATCGTACCACTTGTTCCTGGCTACAGCATTCCCCTTTGCATATACAGTTTTGTGTCTGCTTGTTTGTCTCTGTGTGCCGTGATTTAACAGGACATTCCCGGGAGAGCTGTCAGTGTTTGGAGGACAGACTGTCTGCTGTCCGCCGTGGAGCCTTTGTATGAAACTGGCCCTTTGGGAACAACTGTTTAGAGAACAGATTTTGATAAATGAGGGCAGTGCTACAAGTCTGCATTTGGTTTTCTACCTGCTGTCTCATATTTCTGTCATCTGTCTATATGATTCTCCCTCTTTTTTTTTTTCCTCCTCTGTCTGTCTGGCTGTGGCAGCACTGCACTCTCCCACTGTAGGTTGACCCTTGGTGTTACTCGGCACAGGGTGAGACCTGCACTAACCTCTCACATGCAATCAATTTAGCAACTAACAAGATTGAGCACCGCTTGCAAAATAAAATACTGCTTAGAGCCGTGAGAGAGCGCAGATAGAGACTGACAGAATGAATGAATCGGGGGTGTTTTGCCAGGTCTGTTGTTGCAAGCTGAAACCTGTTTTACCCCCCCACCCCAACCCTTTCTCTTCTCCCCACATTCTCTCCCAAAGCACCACTTATAAGCTGGAATTTAATTAACTGAGAGCCATTCTGTGAGCTGGTTTACTGAGCCGTCACCATCAGCGAGAAAGCAGAATTGGAGGCTTTGGGCTGTCTTTCCCTGTCTGCCTCTCTCTTGCCCTCATGCGGTCCCCGTTTTTCCAGTCTCTCCTCCTTGGTAATAAATTAGGTGGAGGCATAAGTCTGACAGGGTGAGGTGTAGGGGTTGTGGCAGGACCCAGCGTTACCTTGCCTGTCTTCCTTCTGTCATGCCTCTGCCTAGCAGCCTTTCCCTCCAGTAGCCCCACCGCAGTGTCTGGGGTGAGCTTTAGTCTCTGTTCTAACTCTAAATGCAGTCCCATCTTGCTCCCCTGGCCCCGCTCCAGCCCCAGCAATGCCACCCCCCAGTGGGTGCTGCATGATAAAGTCATCCAACATCAGCTCCGGGCTCTTATCTCAGGCCTCAATCCCGTGAGTGCTGGGGCCTCCTTATCACTGCTGCCTCTGCTTGGCCTCCTGTCTCCGTGCCCTACTCTGACTGCCTGGCTGACTATCTGGCTTGCTGTCGCCAAAACTAAGTGGCTTCCCTTCTTTTACTGTCAGCTGTTAGACAACACATTTACTTGAGGCTTTTTTTCGCCCCTCAAATCATAAAGCAGAGCAATCCCGTTAAAATTAACAGTGAATAAGGTAACAGATGCAGAGTGTGCATTTTCCCTGAGGGGAAATTTACTGTGTGATTTCCGTCAAAGTGAAAGTCATTTGTGTGTATGTTTAGTATAAAATCACATGCAGTGTTAAAGAGGAAGATGTATTACGGGATGTTGTAATAACTATGTTGCAACGGCTCCCTGACACAGACTTGTACATTAAATTGGGTTATTTATTCCGTCTTTTGAAAGCACGGATCCTCCTATTGCCCTCGACCCAAGTTTTGTCAGCTTTTGCCCATTTTTTTTTTTCCTTTACTTTTTTGTTTCTCAGGCAAAAACATCTACGGGAAGTAACGCCCTTTTCAGACAGGAAAGGACTATGGAGAAGGCGAGTCAGTGGTTTGTTTTTCCCTCAGACAGACAGGGAAAAGGAGGGGGGAGCTGTTTTCTTGCTGTGGTGACAAGAGAAGCCTGCTCCTCTTTTGCCCTCTCCCACAGAGGTGGATCAGTCTCTCAGCTTTCTTTTGACTAATTTAGATTACATCATGAATCATCTCTCGTCCCGTCCCTCCTCCACAGGTTTGTGCGGCTACACAGCACACATTATTATTTCTCGGTTCTTAGGAGTACGGGCCCCACCCTGTTACATTCTTTGAGTGCTTCAAATAGCTCTCCCACCCCCTCGCTCATAGTAGTTCACTTATTCCCCCCACTTTCTCTTTCTGTCTTCGTCTTTCAAGACTCTGAATAAATCACGTCTAACAATTAGGTTTCTCAGGAATCATACCAGCAACATTTGTCACCATTTCCTGTCTCCTTAACCATTTTTATCACAGAAAGGAGGTGAAAAACTGAGCTGAATGCTCACTCTGTTTCCCTCTCAACTTGCCCACCCTTCTGCATTCATTTTCTCTCTCCTTTCAGAGGAGGAATGGCAAGCGAGCGTTGGCAGCCAGCTCAGGAATTTTACCGGGAGCACAGTCAGAGCACTTAACCTCCAGCCTGGTGTTTGTTTTCCCCACACACACTCTCTCATAGTGTGTTTTAGCTCAGTTTAATGTGAATGCCATCCACAGCGAGGCACGAAAAAGTCTACTTTGCTTTAAATATCTAGAAATGGTGAGTGCATAATTTGGCTGTAATTCGATAGAGTTTTTACTTCACGGCTGGCAATGGCAAGCCTCGTTCTACTTGTATGAAAATATCAAAGTGCAATAATGTTTTCCTAAACCCTCTAATTTCACAACACACCTCTATTTCACAGGCTGTTTATTTAACATTTCCCCCCCCATATCCTGCTCCAAACCCTCTAGTCCAAGATGTTCACATATCCCATCCTCCCTTTAAGGAGTAGATCAGTCTGCCTGTGGTTTGCAGCCTTTGCCTTGGTTTCTCACTAGTCGCAGGCTGGCCGATAAATCAAAAGATGAATAATTTACCTGTCCCTCAGCAGTGTTGTTTCTGTGAGGTTTGGCAAGAACAGGCGGTGCTGCCATAACCTTCCCTGAGGGCCACCGAAAGTGAGGTGGCAAGAGGTAGTTAGATTCCTCTGTAGTCTTCTGCCATCAAATATGAAGCTCTGGCAACTCCAAGCTTAATAATGCCTCTCTGAGTCTGTAAAGCTGCAACACATTTGATGTCCAATTTCATGTTGTGCTGTTCACAGCATTCACTGTTGCTCATTTTTGCTCTTTGCATAGTTCAAAACACAGTGGGTCCATTGCCATTCTCCAGTTTCACCATTGATCAAAAACTAATACATATTTTTGTCAAATGATATTTCTTAGCCTGTATTTTGTACTGTAGTTTTCTGCACCATTTGCTTTAATCAGAACTTGTACTCTGGCATTTCCTCCACCATATTTGGCTGTAGGTCTCTTGCTTTTTAACCTCCCATGTGGCCGTCTACTCACGTGGACTCTCCAGCGGCAGCTGTAAAATCGTCTTTGATACATCCGCAAACAAGCATCTCATTGTCCAGTTGTCACAGATGAAATAGGGATATTGTTTGTTCTATGCTTAACGTTTAGACTTGCTTTATTGTTGAAGAAATGGTTTGGAAACTGCTTCTCTTAAAATAACACTGCCGCTTGCCAATCAGTTTTTTTTTTATTACCTAGGGCGGTCGTCGTTCAACAGGCTTTGTATCTTGAATGCAGATGATGTGTTGTAAAGATGTTTTCTACACTGTTTTTTGGGTGGTGTTGTCCCTTTAGATTTGCCCGGTGTTGCTTTGAATGAAATTGACATAGTGTGTGAAAATCTTTCTAGCATGTGTTGGACTGCCACCTTGGGATAGCTTTTCAGCACTGAGGAGAACAGACTGGTGCCAAAAGAGGTATTGTCAACATTGTTACGAACAACAGTAAATATTTTTTTGACGTCTACTGTTCCAGGTTAAGGCACTCGAAGCAGTGATAAATTGCCCTATAAAAGACTATATTATTTTAGGACAACCTCAGAAAACCACGTCAATGTTCTGAAAACAGTATTCAGATACATTTTAGTTTAATACAAGCTTTCCACTGAGTGCACACAATATATTTTATATTGATAAACTGACAAACAGTTGATAGTAACACAGACTTTTCAACTCCACTTTATATTGGTATATCAAAATATGGACTTTTTAAAATTTTTGAGTCGCTTTGGTGCATGGAGCTTTTACTAATTGTGAAGTCTATTTTAAAGATGGTGAAACAGGTTCGATCACATGTCAAGTGTGTTAAGGTGTAAAGCAGGAGCATGGCAGCGGGGGGAAGGATCATACTGCAAGGCTTTCTGTGCTCTCTTTGTGTTGCTGTGAAAGTTTGAGATGTTGGTAAAAAGTCATTCAAGTTCATGGCATTTCTACCACCTGCTCCAGCCCACCCCGACTCACCAGCAGTCTCTCGACAGTCTGTACAGGATTGCGATTGCATACCATTGCTCGGCTAGTTTTTGTGCTCCCTGCTTGTAGTGATGTAATTTTATGCTGAAATCTAGGAGGAAGTTTGCGCAGATTTCTTGAAAGGAATGTCACTTTTTAAACAGATTAATAATCCAGTGTCCCCTCTACCTATTCAGCAATGTTTCAGTTGATTGAACAGGGTCTTATCTGTCTCGGTGATGCAGTCACACGTAGTGACAGAGACTAACTAGAATTACATGTGTTGCGCTGTTGTATTTTACAGTGGCTGTCTGCCCTGCGGTCTTGCGCTGTAATGTAAAACATGATGTGCTTAGCATAATTTATGCCCATGTGCAATGTGTGCAACCCAAAGTAATGGTGATGGCACATGAATGAAGTCACTGCAAGGGAAACAATTTTGTGTCTGTGCTGTTTGTTGAATGTTTGTCGCTGGTTGCCTGTTTGTGGCGAGGCTTAAGTCTGTCTGTCTGTCCTTATCAGTGCAGTGGCTGGGAGGAGATTACAGAGCAGAAACAATGGGTGGTTTTGTATGATTAGGCTTTAATTGGTGAAACAAAGAGCCCATTTAGCACCATGTGTAACATAGAAAAGAGTGGCATAAAAAAAAAAACCCACAGATAACTGGCAGGAAAGAATGTGCCGTCTATACGAAAGGGTTAGTGAGCATGAGCCTCGTCCCTGCTCAGTTGATTGATTGTGTTCGCTGAAAGGAAAAAGGCGAGCCGGGCTGCCGAGAGCGAGGGGAGGATAGCGAGTGTGATAAAGAACAGTGGGGGGAGACAGAGAATTCCTATGTGCTGTGAATGAGGTCATCTGGTTGGTTATGAGGAAGGTCACTGACCCCTCCCTCAGCTCCACACGCCACCCCTCTGTCTCTGCCTTCTTCCCCCCCAGCTAATGATACACAATGGCTTTTTGTGCTTTAATGGGCCAGACACACACACTGGGTCATTCCTACTACCAGTTCACACAGGAGCTTGCACACAAGTGCTGTCTGTCAAACAGGCCCAATACATTGGAATGCATTGCATTTCTCACTTGGTTCATTATATTTGGATGTGCGTCGCTGGATGTAACATGATCTTGGAGCAGCTGTTTGATAACGTCAATAAAGTCCAGTTGCTCTCATTTATAGTGCTGTAACCATCAGTGGAGTACATTGTACAACACTAGACTATATATATATCAATTCCTATAATGGAGATTAATTTAATTGACTTCATTTTTTGTTTTCATTTTTACTAATTCAAGCAGCAAAGCTAGGCAGTGGCAAGTATTGGTATCTTTAATGTAGCTTAAACCCCATTTGGACTGGAGAAACATTAAAGGCGGAGGAAGGGAATGAAATGTTCTTCCCGGTAATTTAACTCATCTTTCTGGAGGATGTTTTAACGATTGTGAAATTATAGAAGCTGGTCAGTAAAAGACATGGACGTTCTGCAGGACAAAGCCAAAAGAGATCACTGATACTTACCTACCTGTAATTGACATTACAACAGCTTATTTGATGATCTTACAGGGTCTTGCTCTCTTGATGGCTTTTGTTTTTTCCGTCCTATTGGTTCCTAAATAATACTCTAGTAATAACATGTCAAATTTCACACTGGGCTGATAAAATGCAGTAGAAGGAAAAACAGCTCTTCCTGTGGGGAAAAAAACACAACAACTCAGAGATGCATGTTAAAACACAAGGACATTGCTCCAGAGCAGGTTCAAATTAAAGGACTAACAAGTTATGCATGTGTGCAGAAACATTCCTGCTGCCATGTTTGACTGGCTACACAAATAACTGAGATTGCAAAACAAAAATTAACTATAGAGTAGCATAATGTTAAAAAAAACCAAAACAAACATTTGGCATAATTAGACTGCTGCTCTCTACCTTGAATATTCTTTGGCATTAACCTCCACTGTCTCAGCTCAGTGTCATTGCAGAGGAATGTTAATAAATAAAAGACTTGCATCGTGTTGCTTTATTGTTGACATCAACAAGATTACAGCTACTCCTGTCTGTCTGGTGTATATATTTGTGATTTGACTCAAATTGCTATAGAGACAGAGTGCAATTAAGTCCTGCCCACCCCAGAGGCGAAAATAATTCATTGCTCTCCATTGACTTTGTATTGAGTGAAGGTGCCTCCTTGTCAACTTCTGTCTGCATGCAAACAACAGAAAAATGCCTAAAAACTGCTGTGTGTTGGGATGCACGACCAACAGGGTAAAGAACCCAGAACTAAGTTTTTATAAGCTGCCGAACCGAAAAACTGAGCCTTTTAAGAAGACAAAAGTGTTACAGGGCTGTGTGCCTGAGCTGCACGGACAGACTGCAGCTCAAAAACCTCCGTAAAAATGACACACATACCTGGGCACGCTGCTAGTCACAGAACACGCAGGTATGCAGTGTTTGTAATAGACGTTCAGCTAACCTGCATTCAGCTGCAATGCTAACTGTAAAAAGAGCCTGAATGGGGAAATGATTGCATGTCTGTACATGTAATTTCCCTGCCCATGTTTACAAATTGTAGTTGCCATTATCAGCTGTGAAAAGTGTCATGCCAGCCTGTTATGTAGTGGAATTAGTTATATAGTTGTGGTATTTCTACTGCGGATGTGATGTCAGCCCTTATGTTCATGTACTGCATCTTAGCATATGTAATGCAACAGGTTTCAGCATATCCTATAAACTACCTTTCCTCTCTGGTAGACATGGGGTGCTAAAATAATCCTTTGACATGCTGAAATCTAATGTTTTTATCTTGCATTTTGTTAGCATTTCAGCCCTTGGTTGCATATCATGGCACTGATTGTTTTCCCCTCCAGTGGGCATGGTTTTCAGAGTATGACGCGTTGCGCTCTGTCTCTATAAGTTACATTTCGAGTTGGATACATGTTTATGATCACCTGCACTGAGTGAGCAAATTAAATAATTTGTTGTAAAAGTTAGTGGTCCTGCGGGGAAGGGTAAAGACAGCTGGGGGATGGACGATGTGTGAGACACAACAGGGGAGACAGATGTGGGCCTGAGAAAGGTGTCAAGGTGCCAGCTGTTGTTGACACCTAAGGTGAAGAATAGTCTTCCAGGAGATGGACTTGTCTCTCTCCTCTCTCTCTCTCTCTCCCCTCTAATCCCCCCCCTATCCAAAAACACACACACACACTTCCTCTCCTCTCACCTACTCTGCTTTCCTTGAGAGTATTTGCCTGACATCAGTTTAGGGTGTTTGTGATGGGAGCTCTTCCCGCAACCTTATTTTTATTGAGCGTCTGACACATTCGATGAACTAGACCCCGGCTCTATCTCCGCTCCTCCTCCCTCATCACTGTGTAGTTTGCTTCACTTACTCCCTCTTATCTCCCCCTTTCTGTCTTAAAACACGCACATGCATCCCTCTCATCTGTTTGTCATGTTGCCTTCCATTTTGTAGTGATAGATACTGTACTGCTCTGCTCGGCATTAGGAGTGTTCTATCGTTGCCATAGTGTTTTCCAAAGTAGAAAATCGGTATCTGTCCTCCCAAGGGAATGACTCATTTTTCCTGGCTTTGTCTTTTTTTCCCCCATTTATTAGAACAGCGTGGCTCTACAAGTCCCATCACCCACTCTTCCTCTCTATCTGTTCAGTGTTTCCTCTGTTGACTGCTTTGGGGTGGCAGGATGGGCCGGGGGGGGGGGTGATGGTGCTAACCCAATTAATTACAATATAACAGAACATTTGGACTTGATCAAACAAACAGTTTAAGGAGTCATATTTTACAAGTCTTACCATATTTTATTTCCCAGTGATCCACTTGATGACAGAGGTTGACTCACATTTTGGAACAGCGCCACACAGAGGCTCCCACATGCAAATGATTGTTTCCAAATGAATGGATATTTGGTATTAAAAAATATATTATTTTGGCCTGGCGGGGGTTTTCGTTGGCCTGGCAGTCCACCAGGCCCACACAATTATAGGGGAAATACTGCTGTTCATTCTCTTATCTCCTATTTCTCAATTTTTTTCCTTCACCAGCCTACGTTTTGCTCTCCACTTCGATTTGTTTTCTCTTTGCAGCTTCCCTCTCTACTTGTATGCGAGTATGTGTGGCAAATATCCGGCCTTGGGGCTACATTGCCTCTTTCATGTGAGGACCAGTGGTGACATTAAAGGCCTGCAACGTGGTCTGTCGGTTTGCATCAGCCCAGCTCTCACTGTCTGCGCTCAGGACCGTAGTATGCACTTGGCTCTCCACACACTTGCTCCTAGGCTCAAAAACAACATGCCTGCGCACGCTGGCTATAATCGTGTGCACATATAAATGAAGGCTAAAGTGTAGTGGAAGCTTGGTTAATGATAGATGAGTCAGCAAGAACAGCTTCTCTTTCTTTTTCTCTTATCCCCCCTCTTCCCTTTGTGACATTGTGACCTAGTACTTACAGACCCTCCGACATCGTTGTTTTTTAAATGTTCTAAATGGTACATTCAACATGACTTGGCAGACAAAACAGATCAACCGGATGATCTCCAGGAGCAGACAAGCAGACCAAACAAATGCACAGCCAAAGAGCAGCTCCTCTGATGATCTGTAGACAAGAAAGAGTAGGTCAGGGAAGCTTTTTTTTTCTCTTTTCTTTCTGTCCTTCAAAACAAACAACCACCTAATCTGAAAGTGCATCACATATCAAGAGGGTTTATTAGCGTCTCTTAACAGTGCCAGGGCTGTTTGTTCTTCATAGAGAATCAGTGTGCACTTCTTTGACTTTCAACTAGCTTTCAACTATCAACACTTCGACAATCCGTCCTCGGATACTTGGCCCAGAACAATCGAGACAAGCTCTGGCACAGGACCATGCATATCCATCCAGATACGTAACACATTTCTTGTGCGTTTAATTTGTATTTTACGAAGTAGGTGTTTGAAGTGGTAAAAGATTCAGATCCTGGAAAATAGTTTGTCAGACTGTGAGGACACTAAAGAGCCGACACAAAGAAGGAACAACAGATGTGAGTTTGTGTGTTGTTACACCCTGGGACAGCGACTAAGTGGCTGTTGGACTGGAACTTAAAATGGAAGCTACGAGCCCCCAGCAGGCCCTGTGCCTGGGGATGAAAGGACAGCTTGACACACACATACGTAAACTTTGTGAAGTAACCTGTTTGTCTTCCTGGGCTCATAACTCATGTCCTTCCAGGGTTTTTCTGCATAGAGAATTTAAGTGCTTTGCTCAAATTCTGTGTTACATCAAATGTATCACTGTCAATTGTAAGTACAACTGCAAAATCACTTCAGAGGTGATAAGTGGTAAACTAACATAGCAGGATGGTACACTTGGTAATTAGTACTAGCCATTAAAAGCAAACTTATTTCAGTTTCTCATTACTAAGAAAATACAGAATGAAAGACTTGAATTAATTTTATAGCCATCATAAAGGCTTTAGTTTGTGGTATCATTGAATTGTTTGGTGTAATACTTTGAGGTGTTAAACATATGTTGCCGAACTAATTTATATGAATGAGGGAAGATTGCATTAGCTTTAGCTTGTTGTACCAAATAAACTGGCAACCAAGTGTATATTGGAAACAGGGAGATGATATTGAGCTCTCTTCATTATTGCTTTGTTGTTGTTTTTTGCATTAAAATGCAATCTAATACAACAAGAAGACAAACTACAGCATATGAAACAACAGTAGAGTTTAATCAGTGCCTCTCTGACACATACTTATCAGAAGCTGAATATGATAAGATTCATAAAGGTAGGATTTATTGCAGGGCTGTTGTATTTGATTGCATCACATTGTAATATACCTGGCAAGATAGGCAAATGGGGCCTTCCACATCTGCTGTGACATGCTTACATTTATTGTCTTTTAGAATAAATCACATTTCAATAGGTTGAGATAACACTACTTCTTTTGGTATAGGCCGGTATTCAGATTTAATTTTGTTCTAAAGGGCGGATGAAGAGACTATGGATGTCTGCCACGCAGACAGGATTGAAGATTAATTGCAAACAAAACGTACTTGCGGACAGTTGTCACTCTGTTTGCTTCTGTCTCTGTTTTGTGGCATCAAAGCTTCCTTGTTTTAATCGAGTGACCTCATTCCCCGATAATGAGGGAAAGGAATGTGGTTGTTCCTCATTCTGTCAGTCCCCTGCCTACCAAACACACATTAAATAAAGAGATTTTTTTTTTTTTTATGTGTGTGTTGACATTCTCAATAATGTACTTCTGGCATGCTCAACCTGCTCCCATCTGCTCCTCACCAAAAAAATCACTAGAGTTACTGTTGATGTAAGGATTTGCCAAAGGTTTACAGTTAAAATGCAGATCTTGTCTTTTCTGTTGCCATTGCTACAGTGTTTAACTGTAATGGAAACGATCACCCAAATTATCTCTGCTTTAACCTGATGTAACAATCTCTCATTTTATACCCTTCATTTGACTATTATACCCTTTTTTGTCAGTCGACTTTACAATCCCATGGAAAGCGCTGCTGTCCTGTGGAGCCAGATTATTTTGGAAGCATGGGTAAATTGTCCCTTTGGATCAGAAGATAGATTAAATCACAAAGAGACATAAAGTCAGATATCTTTTTTGAACTGATGGTGGGGAGTATGATAAATTATCCTCCCTCCCTCCCTCCCATCTTTCCCATTGGTTGTGCGCCCTGTGGTCTCCTTAGTTACAGGGATGGGGAACAGGAAGCACAGTGCATGTTATCTTCACCAGTCACATTGACAGTCAGAGCCTTTCCTTCCCCTCTTGTTTCCTCTTCTGACAGCTGGACCTTTCCTGCCATTGTTGCATGACAAAGGGAGCAGCTGTGTGTAGGGGTAGACACAGTTTTGATGCATTTAATAGTTAAATAGTGGTCAGCATTTTTTAGACCCTGAGTCGTGGTCTACATCTCAAGTTTTGCTTACACAACTATCCTGCCTAACTTTGTGTCACCCCTTGGAGGCATAGTCTTTCCTTAAATCCTAACACAAAGAGCCAGTTTGCTTACTGACAGGAAATGTCAATAATGTAGGGCCCCTCCTGGTAGCGTGTAAAGGAAAGGCATACCCCCTTTGTCACAGGCCAGAGGACATGGTCCCAGGGCCACACAAAACGGGGCCATGGACTGCTCTTCCAACCCACACACACCTCATCAGCATGCATCCTGACTCTTCATCCTGTTATTCTTCACATTTCTTATCACATGCTCTCACATCTTGGTGAGCTCACAGCATGCGTCCTGTGCTTCCTTCTACAAACCATCCCCTGCATTGTTGTGGGGGGTGTGTGTGTGTGTGGGTGTGTGTCTGGCCAAGTGCAAATGCATGTTTTATAAGAGTATGCCTGGAGCCTCAGCGGATAAAATACTTGTTTCTAAATGCCTGTATAGCCTGTGTACATCGACCGAAACTCTGAAAGTAGAGCTAAATGTGTTAAAGCGAAACAAGAGTGGGATTGTTGAGTAGCACCTAGCAGCACGGTTTCAGTCTAGCTTTTGTTTGTCTGCCTGATTTCACTGGCAGGTAAAGTCTGTGAAATGAGTTCCCATGAGATGCAGAAGAACCAGCACAATCTGTTTGGCTGTTTGCATGCATGCTTCGTTCATGCTTTGAGTGTATGTTTGTGCTCATGTTAATTAATCCACTGGTTTTGACTGCTCCTGTCATAACTTAGCAATCCTTTTTAGTATGCATGGAACCACACACTGAGGTTATATCTCATGGAAGTAGACGCTTCCTCCTGGTATTGTAGCTTAGTTGAGGCAACTAAAGCATTTCCTTTTCCCATCCAAGTATATCCTCTCAAATTTGTGAAACCATTTTCAGCTTATGAGGCCTCTCTCTTAAAGCCAGTCTGTTAAATGACTATTGCTGTGGCTTCCAATTTAACGCTACATATCGCTCTCCCTTTAGATGGCAAAAGCAGCAGTAAAATAGCCTATCTTTGCTTGGTATTTTAGAGGGAGCCTGAGTCTGCATTTGTGTGCATTAGGTTGGCTGTTTCAGCTGAGCTAGGGTATTGGGCTACTTTAAAAGGTGAACCGAGGGGAGAGGAAGTATTAGCACAGAACTCTAGCTTCTGCTGCACTGGATTATATTTTTTTCCCTGCAATTGCTGTATAATTAGCAACATTACGAAACTACTCTGAGAAGGAGCTCTTAGCATTCTGTTAACTACTACACTTTCTTCCTCAGTACTTTGTGTGAGGGGGAACTGTATCTGTGTGTGAGTGTGTGAAGGAAAGAAAACTGTTTCTGCAGCTTTCCACCTTGCTCACTTGCCCTGGGGTGTCTCTTTCAAGTGTAAGTGTGTGTGTGTGTGTGTGTGTGTGTGAGTGTGCGTGCACTTGCAAGTTTCACCCCAGGATCCTGTCGAAAGTACCCCCACGCAGAGAGTAATGAACGCTGGCCCCTTGCGGCAGCCATTAAGAGTAAGCCATTATGGTTCAGCATTGAGCCAGCCCTCCCTGCCAGTTTCACCTCACTCTATGGTAGACCCCACTGAGTGCACAAAACTGGCACTCCTATGGCTCATTGAACTGCCAGCGTGCCCCCACCAGCACACAGCCCCATAAAGCAGTTCCACATCATCAAAAGTGATGATCCCTTGTTCTAATTTTAGTCTGAGGTCTTAATAGCTCTGCAGATACTGTCTAAAACACTCATTTCACGATAAGCTTTGGCTTGGATATCATGGTTGTGTGAGTGAGGAGGAAAAGATGGATTTTTGTTGCAATGTTTTTTAGTAATTATGTAAATGATTTGCCTCAGTAGTTGAGCAAAATGTGAGGCTGTCAAAATACCAACAATCTGATTGTAGTGAATAATTGGTATAGGGTCAGCCCAGAAACCTTAAATTTAATTTGCACCTTTCTCAGTTCCTCAGTATCTTTAGTCCCTTTCAATACATTTCTCTCATTTTTTGCCTCTCCTCAGCTCTGCCTATCCTCTGGTCCCCCTCTCCTTGTCTGCCCTGTCTGTTTGCTTTGTTTAATCACCAGACTAACGTGCTATGACACGTTCCTATAGCACAAAGTCACCGTTGCTGCCAGCAGCCACCGAAAGCCACATTCAGCTTGGCACTTCTTCCCCTTCCTGCATGCAGTTACAATGACAGCCCCCTAGAAAAAACTGCATTTGCCACCGGTTATGATTAATGGCTTTGCTGATTGCTGTTCTTGGCCATCACCACACCTACACATTCTGCTTTTAGCATACACATTCTCAGGGGTTCAGTCAGAAGTAGTGGGTGAGGTAAAGTATGACTCCCAACTTCTCAGTGTTTCTGATGTAATCAAGAATGTACGATTATGTTCAACACACATTTCAATTCGATAGATGTCTGACTTCAGTTTTATATGTTGTCAGTATTTCATTTCATTTAATTTAAACACTTGTGAACCAAGATCATAAAGGGTTGCTAAAAACTAGCCTTGCTCTTTGTGTTTTAGAATGCTGTACAATTACATTTCCTATCAAAATATCATTAATGTGTAAACATCATTAGTTGTAATAATTGTGAAGTGAATTTAGTATATTAATCAGTCTCATGCCATCATGACCCAGTCCCAGATAAGCGGCAGAAAATGGATTGATGGTTTCTGTTTTGAAAGGCAGAATAGGGGGTACTCCCTTTTTGCATACTACAACTTTGCAGCAGTGTTTTTCTCAGCTGACAGTCATCACGGTTGAATAATTCAACCAGTAAAAGAAAATCTGCTAACAATATATCAGCCCATTGTAATTTCGTTTTCTACATAAACAAACAGTCTTGATACAGATCCCTTAGATTTTTATTTTTGTGGACAAGATGCATGCTGAGTGCAACAATTTTGTTGAAAAATCAACTTGTCAGTGTTCTCCGCTGGACAGACTATGTGTAGGAAATGCTAGAGTAAAGGAAGAGTGTGGTGTTGATTCATAATAAAGATTAGGCTAGCTGGCTGTTTCTGTCATCTTGTGTTTTGCCTCTTTGTCACTAGACTAAATATGAGGCAGTGGCTAGTAAGGCAAGCTAGAAGATAGGTGTAGCACTATTTCCTGCTTGTTTCCTGCAGTATTTGTTTAGCAGATTTTTCTCTGAGGCAGTTTTCCTCCTCCTTCCGTTTGGAGTGTTATTTCTGTGGGTTCACACTCTCGGGGGAGCGTTTCCTACAAACACACAAAAGCTCATTAGCTCATGCGTGTGTGTGTGGGTGTTTTTAATGTTAAGTTGGGTGTTTGTTTTTATATATATTATATGTAGTTAAGTTAGTGTCAGGACACACGCCTGTGTGTTGCTGGAAGCTGAGCATTCTGCGAGTTATCTACATGTGTGTTTACAGGCTGCTTCAGTTTCATTATTGATTGTCAGAGAGCAAAACGTGCTGCTTTCAGAGGGTAGTTGACTGGGATATAAACATGCATGTGTACACTCGCACAACCAGTTTGTGTATTCTTGATGCAATTTCTGCATCATAGTGTGTCCCTCAGAGATTGTGCTACTGTAAGTTTGAGTAAGCATTTTTTCGTTGTAGAGTGCAAAAACTGTCCATTCCCAATTTGAATGAAAGAGTGGTTCCTCTGTGTCTTGGTTTGCTGTTTACCCATGAGATGGTTGTGTGTGTGTGTGTGTGTGTGTATTTTCTGTCTTTTATTACTTTTTTTTTTTTTTTTACCTTGCTCAGAGAAGAGAGAATCCAGAAACCTTGTTACGCCAGTCGTTTATTTAGTGGCCTATCTACTTAAAGGCCTGATGCTGGAGCTTTTTACCCAGACTGCCTTAGGAGAATCCCTGACACACAACATAAATCTCTCCCTGTGGCTGCCAGCAAACTGCACCGTCATTTCTGTCTAGAGCTATTTAGACCCCTCAGCCTGTGGGGGCAAGTGCTGATATCTAGATCATGTCAGAGTTCAGGAACTCTGTGGATCAGTCACTGCGAAACAAAGCCAAGATATATTTTGAATTTTACAGTTGAGGAATGCATGCAATAAAACTCAGAAGAAAGAGCTGGTGGCACAAATTAAAAATTTAATAGATGCGTTAATATTTTTCAAATGTGTCTTAAAATAATACTCACATGCTCATATCTACCCTGACAGAAAAAAATGGTCGCTGCAATTATTCCTCCTGTCTATACTGGCCGTGAAGTGATCTCTTATTAGTGTGACACCTTTTATAAGAGGATGGGGAACAAAATCCTCAGCCTGCGTTCTTTGCCAAACGTTCAACCAAAGTTAATATGATGCTTCAGCAATCTGGATTAGTCAAATCAAGTGTGTATTTTCCAAATTTACTGTCCTTTTTAGTACAAAATGATCTCTTTGTGTTAATATTCCTCTGCTACAACTCAACCAGGAAACCCTTCAAGGGCAAACAGGAAATATTGTGCTAAAATGATTAATAACTGGAATATACCAAATAAGTATTTTAATGGAAAAACTAAAGTAAATGTGTCTGTATTGTTCCAGTTTAATTACAAAACTATTTGGATGCGGTGGAGGGCTCCAGCACTTTTTATTTTCTATGACTGAGTATAGTGCCATATCCACAGCAAGAAACACCTCTATGCCATTTATTATTGCCTTTTCTGTCTCTGCGAATATGTGGAAAGAGGCTGCTTGGATGCCACGGGGAGAACGGCTTGCACCCCAGTGTATTTCAGACTACTGCAAGTAATAGACACACTTGGGTAATACCGTCGCAAATGAGTTGGAATATTTGATGTAGCCATTTCCAGAGAAATAACATTGCCTTAATTGGGTTGAACAATGTTAATCCACAGTTCTTGTTTGATCCACTCCTGCTTGTCCAGTGTTGCAGTTATTTATTGGGAACCATAATCCTCCATGTCCCATCTTTTTTTTTTTTTGTTCATAGGGTGAAACCAAGTCATATCTTGTACAGAACTTGTTCAGAACATTGTGTGATTATGTGCACTATCATAAAATTTTGAATCTGGTAAATTGTAAACAATGATAAGGGAAGTACTGACCCTCAGGAGTCAGTACTTCAGTAACACAAATGTTCCCCTATCCAAACTTATGGGGCAGAATATTTCAAGTCTAAACCTGGTATTTTCCTTGTAAGAACTGAAATACATGTGCTGTTCTTAACTATGCTGATACTACACCATACTCATTAACAGCACAGGAATAGTTTGTGCATGAACATCAAAGGAATGTGCAGTGTAGGCCTACTGTTAAATCAAAGATTAGGAAGTAAAAATAAGAAAGAAGCGTAAGGAAAGTTTTTTTTTTTCTCCCCTTTCATAAAGAGGGAGGGGGAGTGAGAGGCAGCTGTGAGTTGACGATAAGACCCAGAAATGCATACGTTTTCATGGCTCAGTCACCCCCACCAATGCACACTATACTTCTGCTCTCTGCTTTAAAAGGAACCTCCGTCTTTCATATGCTTGGCCTGCCAAACCCCTAAACTGTTGAAGTGGAGTGTCGTCTTGGATAAAGTCGTTTGTGCCATGAATATAGGGCAGGAATGCATTAAACGCCCAAATCCTTTCGCTTGCAACGGGTACCCAGACTTTGTGATTGCTAAAGTGCACAGCTTTAAAGTGAAAAGGCTTGTTCCTCGCCTGAGTCTTGTTTCACTCAGCACCGGCACATTAAAGCATATCTGTGATTGCTGTAGTTTTTTGGACACAACCGCCAGATTTTTTTTTTTTATATATCTATATTTACCTCCACTTCCTAAGTGTTTTTTTCCCTCCCCACCTGTTTAAATCATTAATTGAGCATGCATGTATGTGCAAGAGGAAAAGATGGAATGATTTCGAACACTACAGGTTTTTGATCTTATATCACACTAAACAGGGAGGACTCATTCAGTCTCTCTGCAGAGTTGAACATTTGATCATTTTGGCTTTAAGATTAATTGGTGTTAGACTCAATCTGTTTCAGGTGCCAGATATTATCAGCCTAATACCAGCATCACAAGGCATCTAAAGCTGCTTTCCCCAGGCAAAGCTGATCACACTGATTACTCACCCATTGCATTTCTTTTGCTCTCTTTCTCTGTCTTTTTCTCTCTCGCACACACAAACACGTATATGAACAGATGTGCACTGCATGGTCAGAGGACGTTTTGCTGTGAGCTGCAGGGTGAGGACAAAGAAGTTACGGAGGACGTCTATTTTTGGGCCTTTAATGGTTCCCATTCTAGCAGGTCTAGCTGAACGGTCCTCAGCAGTCCTTACACCAGCTGATTACAGTATCATCCTCTGGACTTCTCCATTGTATTAAATTTTACTCCCGTTGCCCTCCCTGTCTCTGTCTCTCTCTCATATCTCGTTGCTCTGTCTTTGATCTCCCCTCCCCTCCACTCCATTCCCCAAGTTTGCCCTCACACTGTGTTTACATTCATTAGATCATGTTAGATCAGAGGGGCTGATGCATTAGAAAATATTCCTACCTCATTTGGCTATTCTTTCGTCTCATGCCTTTTCCGTCCTCATTTCAACCTCTCCTGAACTGTTTCCCTTGATGCTGCCAGTGTTGCTTCTATGTGATCATGTTTTTGGTGTCAGGCTGGATAAATAAATGAAAACCCTCCGTATTTCATGGTGCTAAGTTCACAATAGCTGACTCAAATATCAAATATCAAAGTGTCAAATATCACTCGTTCAGATGAGTAGATACTTTTAATGCACTTGTTTTTCCCTTTTTCCTTTTTATGTTTTCCTTTTATCCTCTCCTCTCTTTTGCACATGCTCACACTTTTTGGACTATTTTTGCAGCCTGACTCTCCAGGCTGGCTTTAGGTTTACTGAGCCCTAACAAGGTGTCATGGTCTCTGTGTGGGTGAAAATGTGATGTTACGCCACTGTTTCCAATGGTGACTTTTGGTATGGCTGGGATAGTAAGCCTGCTAAAGAACCAATCATGGCACACATTTCATATTGCTTATATGAATGAAATGTAATTGTAACAAGAAAACAAAAGCGCTATGCTAGAGACTTGAAATTTTTGAAAGCTAGAGTCATTTATGATGTCTTAGTCCTATCATTTAGCCTTTAATATCCACTTGGTCATATTTACACCATTATAATACCCCATATTCAGGCGTCCTCTGAAGATTGTCCAAAAAAACCCCCAAAAAACACAAGGTCTATGTTTTTTTTTTGTTTTTTTTTTTATAATAAATATTAAAACTACTTTTTTTTTTGTTTTTTTAAAGTCACGAATGAACCACACTCATCATCCATCCAACAAACCACTCTTTGATTCTTGGTTCTCAACTCAAAATTTCATCATTCAGTCCACTGCCTCTTAAACCCCTGTACCTGCCTTTCTCCTGGTCCCCACAATCTTTTCTTTGAGTACTCATCTCTCCCCTATTGCCAAGATCACCGAGAAGATGAGCAGAAATCTTCTTTTTACTTGAGCTTAAAAAGGGGAAGATGGATCTGCAGCCACAGACTGACATTTTCTTTTTCCACTGCACATTTGAGAAGGCAGACATTTAGAGAAACAAAAGAAAAGGATAAAATGAAATGTGTTTTTAACTTGTATCGAGGTAGAAAAGAGCAGTGTGAGTCGAGATGAATACATCTGCACTCTACCCTCCAACCACTCCCAAGGTCGATTTTTGTTTCTTCCTGACAGATGTCTGGGTTAAAAACAAAAACTAAACAGAGATATTATAATCTCTTCCTGTGCGTCTGTTGTTTGTTTGAATGTGTATGTGTGTGTATGTGCAGCCCCCCGCAGGTAAATAGATAACTCTGACAGGAAAGTGCTCTGTGTGTGTGTGTGTGTGTGTGTGTGTGTGTGTGTGTGTGTGTTTTGCTGAGTCAGGTTGTGGATGACACACTGGCACTGAGCTGAGATGGCTGGAGGGGAATAACAGGGGATCTGTCACTGCCCAGACATTTCTGTTAGAGCTGTTAAACACACATATACTCCAAATCTTTGCTATCTAATGCTAAAGTTCTCACTTGATGGCCTACCCTTCTTACTTCAACTGATTGTCTTCTTTTATTCTCTCTTGTCTGTTCTCTCCAAGATAGTAATTCTCAGTCCTCCCTCCTTTGTGTCTTTCTTACAAAATCAGCCTTTTCTGCCGGGGTGGACAGCTAAACAAATGATTTTGTCGGTCGCGTAAGGCAGGTGGTAATTTTTAGGTGAGCGCAGCGCTTCAGAAAAGAGTTGCTGCGCTGAAATTAGAGGTTGTCAAATGCAGCACGTCTCCACTGATGGCCCAGCACGGCCCCCTTATGTTAATGTGGCATTTCAGCAAGGGGAATTAGAAGGAGGAGGGGTTCTGCTGGTGGTTGTTGGGTAGCATTGTCGCATGTGCACACTTCTTTTTTTTGTATTCTCTTGTTTTCTGAAGGACAAATGTTCTCGGATGCATTGGACTTTGTATATAGTATAAAGTGTATTTGCTTAAGCTATGTGCAGAGAGCTAATTTTCTAACCTACAGAACATTGACTCCTCTTGCTTGTCATTGATGGCTCCTACACACATGTGTTAAACATACATTAAATAGCTCTTGTTTGTTTATTAATGTTATCTTTAAAGAGACAGACAAAGCTAGTAATGTACTAAGGTTCACAGCAAGTCGTGCATTGCATTTTATAGTATGTAATTTGGTTTCTTTCAAGAAAGACTAGCAATGAGGGATCAGGCTGCAGATGGATTTTCTTATTGGCAGTTACAGAGATTAAACTTATGACCCTGTGGATACAATACTGACTCTTTAACCAGTAAGCCATCCTTTTCAGGTTTTTATGGACTTGAGGGTTCATTTGGACACACAACACATTTGGTTGTTATTAACTGTCCTGTTCTCCAGTATTCCCATACTCCCTGCCTCATGCTGTCCTGATCTCCTCCCTGTATGAAGTGTCACTGCCAAGCCCTTCTATTCATACACAAAGCCTGGATGTGGCCTGAAGCTGCTGCTGTTGGTTAAGGCTGATGTAATCTGTGTTCTGGGCTAGATACCGTGAGGATGAATTCATCTTTAGGGAGGACTTTAGGGAGTATCTGTGTGGACGTCAGAGTGGTGAGCTCATGTGGTTTGGAGAGGAATCGCTCTGGGCCGAGCCTTCTGCCTTGTTTGTAGGATTCCAACGTGTCCACAGGTGTTGTCCACACAGCTGCAGGCCAGATGTTTGTGTGTATGCTCGTCTTTGTCCGTGAGCCCATCAATCACACATCTGTCACTCTGCCATCAGTGGTATCCAGAGAAAACAACTCAGCTCAACAGGACGTCTTCTTAAACTGATTCCGCAGCTAAATTCACGGGTTTTTCTGGGGTGATAGTCTTCTGTAATTTGTAAAAGTGTATAAATATTTTATGACAAATACAAGACCTATGCTAAAGCCTAATTATGAGTCCAAAGTTGTTTCCGTGTAAGGGTACGGCTTGGAGGTCAGGCATGCTTTACTAAGGGCATCTATAGTTGAGTGTCATGTTCCTCTGCTGGAGTTTAATATAGAGCTCCCAACTGCTCGAAAACCTCAAGAGAGATTGAAATAGTGCCTAACTCCCACCCCCACTCCATACACATCATTCCTCTAGGCCTCTCCAGCCTTACGATTTTCTTTCAGCAGTTGTATGATTAAAATTATAATTCAGTGTTTGTAGATACCTCTTTTTGGATCATGTTTTTCTTACCCTTTACCACTGATAAGCTTTTCGGTTCAGAGATGACTGTTTTTATATAGGGATCGCAAACGTAGGAAGTTAGAAAGTGTGACCAAAGTGTCTGTCCTCTGTTAATTGGTGTTACAACTGCAGCCGTTGATCCTCATCCAACTATGACACACTTCACACGTATACACACACACAGACACACCGGATGGGCAGGATAAATTAATACTTTTTTTTTTTCAACCCCCGTACCACGGCATTTCCCTGGTGTGTGAATTTGTGTGAGCTACAGAAGCAGTCAAAGTGAGATTGCATGTGATTTGGAGGTGACCAGGTGTATGTGAGAGCTGGAGCGGAAGCCTCCGTTGGCCGCGTGTGTCTGTGAGTGAGAGAGAGGTCCATTAGTTTTATCTGACAGAGGGATCAGATCTGAAGGCATATACCTGAGCCGGAGCAATTCTCCACGTCTCATCTCCCCACCTGCCCAGCCGCTCGTACAGGCTGCTCTATTAGAGAATTGCCACTGGGGAGTACCAGGCAGAAAGGAAAGACGGTGGCCTTAACCCCTCACTAATGCAGCGCTTAACTTTTGTCTCTAACGTGTAGAAAAACTAACACACATTCACAGTTTGTAGTGAGAGTAGTTAATTCTGAAAAATTGCGAGCTGTCACACGTTTTTACACTTAGAGGATAGGGGGGTTTTTTTGTGTTTGTTTTTGAGAAGTAATCACCAAAGTTATCTCATTGTCTTTCCATGAAAACAAACAATACTCAAGGCAGTTGGCAAATTTCTGTTGTTGTTTTTTTTCTTTTTTTACAACAAAGATTTATATGCTACATTAAGCCTTTGCCCAGAAGTCAAAACATCCATATAACAGTGATATATCAAATACAAAGTAAAAAAATATAACATCGTACACTTGTTTTTCAGTTACTCACCACAGTGTGCTTATTTTGTGTGTTTCAGAGATCAACAGAGTGCGTAAAGACATGTACAGCGACACAGTGAATGGCCTTGTGGACAGACACCCACTGGAGCTGCCTGACGCAATGGGACCCATCGTCCACCTGCAGGAAAAACTGTTTGTGCCTGTCAAAGAGTACCCCGACGTAAGTAGACATTTACACATCTCACACTATGGGAGCTATCCATTAACCAGCAACTAGCCGGTTAATTTTTAAGAAAAGTTGTGATGTAGCTTTCGTTTGTGAGAGCTGTCCAGCAGTCAGTCAGAGCTTGCTTGATTTTTGCTCATCCTTCTTCTCCTCAAAGTGTTTT
The DNA here is from genome assembly GCF_963924715.1 of Thunnus thynnus. Lineage (NCBI taxonomy): Eukaryota > Metazoa > Chordata > Actinopteri > Scombriformes > Scombridae > Thunnus > Thunnus thynnus. The sequence continues at coordinate 13,990,346 of NC_089532.1, forward strand.
TCAATGTGTTTAGTCACAATAGCTCTTGATGGCAAAGCATACTTGGGCTTGAGGTATGAATATAAATAATACTACGAATATTAGGCGACCCTGATTATAAGATGACCCCCCCTTTTGCAACAGCTGTTTTTGGAAAAATAACGTTACTTTTTGAAATTAACTTACATCATAGTATAGTTACATACTTGCACACTCTGCTGCCAGGCTCTTGGAAGTGGTCAGAAATTTTCTCCAGCAGTTAGCAATTATAAGCCTGCCTGTTTGTCTTTTTGAGCTCCTTCTCATCTGTGACAGTGGTATTTGGCAGCTTGACATATTCCGTTTCTGCAGTACAGACGTCCCAAAATGCTTTGGACTCATTTTCACTCATCATGAATTTATTTCCTCCGTGGCAAGGAATACACGTTATATGAGCCTTCAGAAGCTCCTGCAGGTTAAACTGGACTAACGCAACACTTTTAGTGCGGACTGGCTCTAACACACTCACTATAAACAGACTTTAAGACATATTGAAGACACTCGCTAGCCTAGCAACATTAAGGCTACAAACAACCCATAATCCAACACTCCGTGAAGGAGTCGGTTTTACTCTGCTGCTTTATCCAATTCAAGAAGAATATCTGATGCTGTGAACACGTAATTGTCTAGCTGTTAGCAGAGTTTGTATGCAAATTAACCTATAGGCTGACATGTGTATCTGGTCAAAAATGTTCTCTGTGGTTAACCGTTGACATCCTTAATAGGATCAAGATATTGTTGGTTCGACAGCTTTATCAGCAGCTGTAATAGATTCAAAATTCTTATAGCTGTGGACAAGTAGTCAGTCCTTTTGCCTTAGGCCATATGTCTTTGTAATGTGTCATCACTGGAATGACATCTGCCAATACTTCAGCAATCTGTCAGCACTGAGGACATACCCATTGTTTCTTTATCATTCTTCCTTTTCTACATCTGTACCCGCTGTTTATTGCTTTCCTCATGCAGTCCATTTGTAGTTGATTTCTTTCTTTCACTTTTTGCTCCGTTTTTCCCTTCTTCTTTTTTTATGGTTGGTAAATGCAGAGCTCTTAACTTTACTGTAACTATCCTGAATGTTTTGCAGGTTTCTTTAGTAATAGCTGCTCAACTTATAGCACGTGCACCGAGTTTTTCATGTGCTACCGCTAAAGCTATATCAGATGGCAGTCTAAATTGGTCCTGGTCTCAGAAAAACGGCATGCTGGGGTGTTTATGGGCTAACTCAGCGGTAGATCTCTGCTGAGAGGGAGAGGAGGAGGGGATCGAGAGG